>NC_067169.1:91926957-92226957 GCF_903995435.1 Acomys russatus | reverse complement strand
ATTGAACCCCACCCCCTGAAGTAGGAGTTTATGTCTGGCTGGTGTTCCTGAGCCATCAGACATGGGTTCTGGGAATTGTCTTCAATTTCTTTACAAGAGCTGCACACACTCTTTGTCTGATGAGCCATCTCTCTAGCCCCCTGATTATTTTTGCCTCAACTTTATTGCTTATAAAGAATTTGTTCCCCAGAATATACTACTTAGGTGAGCTCTTTATATTAATTCATTTTCTCTAAATCTGGCCTTTTTTTGGTGAAAGTGTAAATACTTTATTGTATGTAACTAGATTTTGCCTGTTTTTTCTCATCCACAAGTTCTGTCTACAGATATAGAGGGAATAGTGGCTTCTTTGTTTATTGTTCTGAGATAGAAGAAATTTTATAGCTCGGGTTAGCCTTGAGCTCACGCAGATAATCCTGACTCAGCCTCGACAAGTGAGGAGTGCTAGATCACAGAAGGACCACGATGTCCTGCTGAAGTATTTTCTAAAACCCACGTCAGGCTCCCCTTGAAAATTGATAAATCTGTGGGAAAATCAGCAAGGGACTCTATAATAGAATGCTTCTTTCACCTCAAAAGAGGCGAAAGGCACACTCCCTTGGTTAAAGGAACTGCGGATCATGGTGAATAAGGAAGTTTTCTGAGCTGTTCCTCACATTGTCATTTAGACTCAGCCCATGTGGAATCCGGCCGGAGTCTTACCCTGATTGGATAACGGCATGAGCAAAACCTGAACGGGCTGCTTTGAGCCAATCTTTTAGATAGATAAGAACGCTCTGCGTCAGCAGGGGTGGAGCCAGTGGCTCCTGCAAAAACCCACAGACCGCTCTATTGGTTTCAGTAGCAATAAGAGCGTGAGCCTGCATCCTTGCTGTGGACATCAGCTCCTTCCAAGATGGATGGAGACAGTCTTCATGCAGATGGTAGCTACTGGAACTGGAGGCGGTACTTCTGTCAGGTATCAGCATCATTGGTTCTTTTGCTAGGAATACTTGTGACTTTTGGGCACTGTATGGTAACTGCATCTGGCTGAGGAAAGCTAAAGTACGACGGAGGGTTGGGTGTGTGTGTGTGTGTGTGTGTGTGTGTGTAGGGTGTGTGCTGTAAGATAGTTATGTAGCACACTGGAAATACTTCTTGTGGATTCCAAGATCTGGAAAATGAAGGGTATTGGAGTTTTTCACCATAGGCTGAGGCTTTGTGGCTGTTGTAAAAAGCATCATCACTCATCACTTGGCTAGAGTGTCTTGGGGAATGCAAGGCTCAGGAATCATGGCGGTGATGATGAAGATGTAGGAAGGACTATGGCTTTCCAAATAGATTGTCTTGCAAATGACCATGTACGCTATGCTAATGCTTTCTATTCTCTAGCTCCCAGGCTCCAAATGAAGCTGGTAAGAGCAGTAGAAATATTATGATATAAGAACTTCAAATGTTATTTGACATTCAGTAACACTTTTCATTGTTTTTATAATGTATAATTACGAGGTCCAGGATGCTGACATGTCTACCATCTCAGACATTTAGCAGAAATTATGATATATTTTTAAGAAACTGTATCAGGACCTGGACAGTCTTATAGGAATGCTGAATTATGTGTCCACCTGCTTTGGTAGTTACCATCAGGAACAGATGACCCCACCACATAAAAGTTTGTCTCATGGTTGGAGATCTGGCTCTAGGTTCAATTCCCAACATGACAAAAAAAAAAAATATGTCTCTGACATGGACTCTGTTTCCGGTGTCTACTTTTTGATCACTGCCCCCTGATGGGGTTTGCGTGCCAGGTCACAGGGGAAGAACACATGCTCAGTTTTGATTTGATTTGATGTGTTGGGGGTGTCTGGGTGGGGCTCCTTTTTTCTGAGCAGTATGGGAAGGGGGGAGGGAAGGAGGTGGGGCCCAGAAAAGAGGAGGGAGGAGGAGGGCAAAGAGGGAAGGAGGGTGAGACCAAAAGAAGAGGGGGGAGGGGGCTACGATAGGGATATAAAATGAATAAATAAATAAATAAATAAATTTGTTTTTGTTTTTTTCGGGACAGGGTTTCTCTGTGTAGCCTTGGCTGTCCTGGACTTGCTTTGTAGACCATGATGGCCTCGAACTCACAGAGATCAGTCTGCCACTGCCTCCCTAGTGCTGGCATTAAAGGTGTGTACCACCACGCCTGGGAAATAAATTAATTTTAAAAAGGGTCTGTTTGGCACTCAATGTTAATGCAAATTTAATCACGTTTCTGCAGTTGGGACTCCTGTAAGGTACAATAGACAAATAACTTTGCTACTGACAAAACTCTGTAACATTAAAAAAATGTGTGTGTGTGTGTGTGTGTGTGTGTGTGTGTGTGTGTGTGTGTGTGTGTGTGTGTGTGTAGGGTAGGGTAGAGTAGACAGTAGAAACATTCTGTGATTGCACGGACACTAGAATTGAAGACCTGAAAGTGTGTGTGTGCGTGTATATGGGTGAGTGTGGCAGGGGGAGGGGTGGGGCCTGATCCAGTGCCGTGGGGGGAGTGTAAAGTCCGAGAATAACTTGCAGAAGTCAGCTTTTTGCCACGAGTATCCTGGGCATCAAACTTAGTTCACCAGGCTTGAACAACAAAACATATTTACTGTTCAGTCATCTTGCAAGCCTCCAATGCGACTTTTGACTTGAGACTTAGTTTTCCTTCACCACCTTTCTTCTCTCCCACACAATAACCTGCCTCCCCTCCCCCTGACACACACACACACACACACACACACACACACACACACACACACACTTTGTCTTTTTTCTGACTTTGTTTCTATAAATTCTCTCAGTCTAGCTTAAGCTTCTTGGTACTCATTATATAACCTAAACTAGACTTGAACTCTCAGTGGAAATCCTCAGCCTCAGTGCTGGGAGTATAGACATGAACCACCAGAGCTACCCTGCTGTATTTTTTCCGACATTATCCAGTGTCATTGATCTATAGGAGTCTAACAACTTATTCCTCTATGACAGGCCTATCTCATGTGCTCTAACTCTTTTGTCTAGGAGGTTTCCCATTATTTAGTCCACATTCTAACCTATCAGGGCATACCTCAAATATAAACAAGTAAGCAACAAAAACTGTACTCTTCAAAATTTCTCCCATAATTCCCTCATATATCCCAAATGTCCATTGCATTTTAAAATGTCACTGCCTTTCTTGAGAATGCAATCCTTGGAGTACAGGGACTCTTTCTTCCTTTCTTTCCTTTCCTTTCCTTTCCTTTCCTTTCCTTTCCTTTCCTTTCCTTTCCTTTCCTTTCCTTTCCTTTCCTTCTTTCTTCCCTTCTTTCCTTCCTTCCTTATTTTTTCTTTCTTCCCTTTTATTGGAAATAGTCTTTTTCAGCTGGGTGTGATGGCATATGCCTTTCATCCTAGCACTCAGAGGCAGAGGCTGTGAGTTTGAGGCCAGCCAGGTTTACAAAGCATGTTCAGGACAGCCAAGACTACAGAGAGAAACCCTGTCTCAAACCCCCCCCAAAAAATACCTTTTTTTCCATAATGTATGCTGATTCTGATTGCCCCTCCTTCTGTTCTTCTCTGTTCCTCCCTACCACTCCCTCCAGTCCAGATTCCTCCCACCTTTTCTGTCTCTCACAAGAAAATAAAAAGAATAATTATCTTATTATAATTTAATAAGATAAAACAAAAACTAATACAGGTGACTAGGACAAAACAAACAGAAGGAAAGTAGTTCGAGAAGGGGCACAAAAAAAAAAAAAGAGACATAGAGATCTACTCATTTGCACTCTCAGGAATCCCATAAAAACACTAAACTGGAAGCCATTATACATACACAAAGAACCTATAGGACGAAAACCAAGAAAAATATGAATAATATAAAATAAAAAATAAGGTAAAGTTAACAAATAGATGAAAAACAAGACTAGACTCTGGTATGGTATTATGAAACAAGGGACCTCCAAGGGTGCTGGGTTTGTACTCTATTGGCCATCTACTGATGTGCATTCGCCCTACCCTTAAGAATAGTTTGTTGCAGGGAGTGGTGGTGCACGCCTTTAATCCTAGCACTCAGGAGGCAGAGGCAGGCGCATCGCTGTGAGTTGGAGGCCAACCTGGTCTACAAATTGAGTCCAGGACAGTCAAGGTTAGCACAGAGAGACTATGTCAGAAAGCTTCAACCCCAGCCAAAAAAAAAAAAAAAAAAAAAAAAAAAAAAAAAAAAAAAAAAAAAAAAAAAAAGAATAGTTTTCCCAAGGGAGTCTCACTGGGAGAACAAACTATTTTTTTCTGGTTTTCCATTCTTCTTTTCCTTTTTTCCCCCCTAGACAAGGTTTCTCCTGTCCTGGAGTCATGTGTCCTGGGGCACGTGTCAACTTATCTTTTCAGCTCTAGGGCCCCATCTCATGTAGACCTGTGTGGGCCCTGTGCATGCTGCCTCACCTTCTGTGATTTCATATCTGCTTAGATCTTGTTGATTTCAAGGGCCTTGTCTAGGGGAGGGATTTGATGGTGGCTTCTTGTTTATGGCTAAGTGTTCCAAGGTCTCTCACTCTCTGTGTAACGTCTGGCTGTGGGTCTCTGTATTTGTTCCCATTTCCTGCAGGAGGAAGACTACAATGGCAGAGCAAGGCATTGATCTGTGAATAGAGCAGCATGTTATTAGGAGTCATTCTATTCCTGTGCCCACTTAGTAGAACAGTACATATTTGGTTTACCATAGATCCCTGGACTATCTAGTCTCAGGCACTTGGTCAATCAAGCAGTGTCTAGTGTGGATTCCATCTTGTGGAGTGAAGCTTAAGACAAATCATATATTAGTTGGTTACTCCCACAAGCTTTGTGTCGCAGTTGCATTAGCAAATTGTGCAAACAGGACACAATTGTAGACCAAAGGCTGTGTAGCTTGACTGGTATCTATATTTCTCCACTGGTAGCAAGAAGAGTACCTTCCTCTACCAAAGACATTAGAGAGTAGGGTTGAAGGCTCTATGTAGGCAGCAGATCGACTTCTCCACGTTCAATGAGTTGTGTCTTCAGCAGTATGGACTTACAATCAGTTTGTGAAGAGAAATCTATATTAGTCACAGCCTGGCTTGCTTGGTGATTCCTATGAAACACATTTGACTGACAATTCAATTAGATGTATAGTGGAAGCTTCATTTGGTGACAAGAAATGCCCAGATAAAGCTCTGTATCTCCCATTATTTGAGGATTTCATTTAGATCACTTTCATATATTATATAATTTAGGAAGCATCTACTGTAAAAATAGGTTTCCACACTACCTTTCAAATAGTCTTTCATTTTGACTGTCTCTCGTGTTTTATTTTCCTCATCCCCCTCTTTCCTCTCTTTACCAACTTGATCCTTCCATTATAGTCGTTTTCCTAACCATCCAGAACTATCTATTATATTTCTCTTTTCTATGGCGATCTATATGTCCCACACCCACCTCCAGTTCCTTACTTTATATCTAACTCCTGTTTCTTTTATTTATTTAGGTACTCTTGTGTTTAGTGCATAGATGTTAAGAATTGAAAGGTTCTTTTGATGGATTTTTTTCCTGTTATGAGTATGTAGTGTCCTTCTCTACCTCTTCTGATTATTTTCAGTTTAAATTTTTTTTTATTTTCAGAAATGAAAATGGCTATGTTAGCTGGACATGGTAGCACATGCTTTTAATCCCAGCACTTAGGAGGCAGAGTCAGGTGGATCGTTGTGAGTTTGAAGCTAGCCTGGTCTACAAAGTGAGTCCAGGATAGCCAAGGCTACACAGAGAAACCCTGCCTTGAAAAAAAACCAGACAGTGGTGGCACATACCTTTAATGCCAGCACTTGGGAGGCAGAGGCAGGCAGATCTCTGTGAGTTCAAGGCCAGCCTGGTCTGCAAAGAGAGTCCAGAGAAACCCTGTCTTGAAAAAAATCAAAAACCAAAACCAAAAAAAAAAAAAAAAAAGGAAAAAAAGAAAAAGAAAGAAAAAAGAAAAAAGAAATGAAAATGGCTATATTAGCTTGCTTCTTAGGTCCATTTTCTTGGAATATCTTTTTCCATCCTTTTACTCTAAGGTGATGTCTATCCTTGACGTTGTTTTGTTTCTTATGTCAAAGCCGTTTTTTTTCTGATCCAATCTATTTGGTATTCTGTATGTTTCTCATACACTGATATGCATCTGCTTCTTTTGGTTAGAGAAATATTCTATGGTTTTGTGGAAAATGTTTGCAGTATCATAGAGCTGGAATTCTTCCTCTATTCCTACTATTCTTAGATTTGCAACTTTATATTGTGTTGTTCCTAGACTCTGACAAAGTAACCCTCAACAAACAAAAACAGATTATGGGAATGAATCAGTTCACTCATAACCTACTTTTTAAAATTGCAGGCTGGAAAATGCATTAATATCTCCTTAAATTCCCAAGGCTACAGCATTAGATCTGTCTCACATTACCCCTTGCCTGAGTCTTTTGGCCATCCTGCTCATCCTGCTCCACCACTGAGTTGTTTGCCAGAGAACACAGGTGTGAGATGAATCTTACTAGTCTCTGCTTATTTTCACTGTCTTGTTTAAAAATTTTTAGTGTATCTGGATCTCCATTTGTGAGAACTAAATTTTCATAACATGCGTCTAGAAATTCACTATTTGTCTATCTTAATCTTTCTCACACTTTTCACTCCAAATTTTGTAATGTGCCTTCATAGAGGAGTTGTCTGGGTTGTATTAGTCACTGACACTTAGGGTTCATCACAAGCCAATTAAATATTGGATCTCTGAGTTGCCGCTGGGATCTGTAACTGTAAAAGCTCCCCCAGGTGACTGGAATGTACAGCCAAGCATACTGAGAATTTCTCTGAACAAAACTGCAAACTACCTTTGTTTTCTAAAGTGCATCTTCATTCTTTGCTCTTGCTTATGGTTTTGCCTTGGCAGATGCTCTTTATTTGGCATATTATTTTTGGGGATAATTAACAAAGTGTATAATAAAGAAATATTAAGTGTTTAAAAATTGTGTGCATTCTTGTATCTGTCACTTCAAATAATCATATTCTTATCACTTAGAAACACACCTTTTCACAGTTTATTTAATTCCATTCTGGAAATCATTATGGACTCTTACAGTATACATTTGTTCTGCCTGTTATTGGATATATAACATTATATTCAAAAGGTATGTATTGTTTTCTCTATTATTTTTCTTAATAAAACACCTATGAGTTTTATCTATGTAAAACTGTGTGCAGTAGTTGGTTCTTTTATTGCTAAGAAACACCCTATTGTATCATATTATAATTTTTGTATCTGTGGTTATATATATATAGTATTTGTTTTGTGTATATATGTGCATATATATGTCGCTGAACTTTCTTTACATGTATATGTATGTATATACATACTTACATATATACATGCATATTTAAATCTATTTTCTACTTATGAGACAGAAAATGTTTTAAAGGATTTTTACAATTATTTCATTTTGTGTATGTGCCTGTGCCACAGTATGTATATATGTGCATGTGTGAGTGTGTGTGAGTGTGTGTGTGTGTGTGTGTGTGTGTGTGTGTGTGTGTGTAGAGACAATTCTCAGCTGTTGGTTCTCCTTCCACAATAATGGGTTTCTGGAACTAAACTCAGGTCATCAAGCTTGTTGGCAAACATCTCATCTTTCTGAAACTTTGTACCCTGTGCCTAATAGCTTTCCATTTCTGTTGTTCCTTTCCTTTCCTTTCTTTTTTTAAAGAGGGGAAACTCATGCCAGGACACCTTAAATCCATGCAGTATTTTCTTGTGTACATGCAGCACATTTTTAAAGGCTGTTCTGCTGAGTGTAGTGGTGCACACCTTTAATCTCAGCATTGGAGAGGCAGAGACAGGCGGATCGTTGTTAAGTTCCAGGCCAGGTTGGTCTATAAAGTGAGTCCAGGACAGCCAAAGCTACTCAGAGAAACCTTTTCTAGAAAAAAAATCTATTCATGTGATATTTGGTTGCTTGGTACAGTGACTATAGATAATGATAGTATCCTATATTTTTTAACAGCAAAAGAACATATATAGGGTGCTATTTATCATAAAGAAATGATACATATGGGACTGGAGAGGTGGTTTAGCGGTTAAGAGCACCGTCTGCTCTTCCAGAGATCCTGAGTTTAATTACCAGCAACCACACTGTGGCTCACAACCATCTATTGTGTGATCTGATGCCCTCTACTGGTATACATGAAGATAAAGTACTCGTATGTAAAATAAACAAATATTTTAAAAAGATACATATACACAGATATTTTCCCTATTTTGAATATTACACAGTGTATACCTGTATTGAGACATTTTATTGTACCCTATAAAAACCTACAATTTTAATGCATCATTAAAAATATCAAATGATAAAGATATAATACTGTTATTGCAATGAACAGAACTGTTCCTATCATTTTTATAATATTTCTTATATCTATTAATTTCTTTGTCACATTTATTTATTTATTTGTTTATGTGCATGCAATGTTTATATTTATGTTACATGACCTCTGTGTGGAGATCAGAGGCTAATTTGTGAAAGTTGGTACTCTCCTTCCACCATATGGAGTGTGGGGATAGAATTTAGGTCATTAGGCATGACAGCAGGCACCTTCACCTGCTGAGCCATCTTACAGCCACTTCCTTTCACTTTCTGGGATGCAAATATTTGATGTTTGTTCTTGTCAACTACAGTATTTTTTTAAAGATTTATTTATTTATTATGATGTATACAGTGCTCTGCCTGCATATGCACCCACAGGCCAGAAGAGGGCACCAGATCTCATTATAGACGGCTGTGAGCCACCATGTGGTTGCTAGGAATTGAACTCAGGACCTCTGGAAGAGCAGTCAATGATCTTAACCTCTGAGCCGTTTCTCCAGCCCAACTACAGTATTCTTGAGGTAGAGGTATGCAAACTGTGATAACTGATGAACTCCAAAGCCTTAAAAGGCTGATTCTGTGTGGAACACAGTACACCTATTTGAATCTTCTAAAGAACAGAACCCAAGCTTCAGGTCTACCTAAGTAAGATATGGTATGGGAAGAAACGTAGTGGGGTGTCTGTTGGCCACAATTCCACCAAGAAATGGAATACTTACTTGCCTTGGATATTGAGATAAAATTTACTGAAGGAAATATTTATACATGTATCGGCAAGGTTATAAGAACCCAGAAGTCTTGGTGAGATAAGCAGGGACTAGAAACCACACAACACACTCACACTTAGGTGTGGGAGCAGTGGTTCTCTGGAAGTCAATGGGGATTTGGGGGGAGGGTATTGTTACAGAGGAACATCCCCACTCCTGGTGCACTCTCATAGAGCAGAGAAGGGAGCCTAATGACTTTGTGAAAGAAATGTCAAAGGATAAACAATGCATTTGTAAATTAATTTTTGGAAAATGATGGTTTTCTTTTCATATTCTAGGTAACCTCATGAAAGCAGGTATGTGTGAAGTTATCTTCCAGCCTAGTTTGTCAGCTTGGGAGTTCATAAACTCTATCCTTCCCTGGATGAAATGAAGTCTAGGGCATTTTGATGGTGAGAGTGGTAAAGATTATGTTTCCTAGGAAGCATGTTGACGGTTAATACTTGTCACCAAAAGCCCTATCCTGCAAATCATATGAAGCTGTTGTATTCTTCTATTGCAGTGGTTCTCAACCTTCCTAATGTTGCAACCCTTAGTACAGTTCCTTAAATTATCATCCTCAACCATAAAATTATTTTACTTGCTACTTCATAACTGTAATTTTGCTACTGTTATGAATCATAATGTAGATATCTGCATGCAAGATATCTGATATGTGACCCACAACCTGAGACCCACTGCTCTATTGAGATACTAAACAGCTGGCTTTTTTTTTCCAAGATGGGACTTTGTCTAGCCCAGTCTGGTTTAGTGTAGTGAGAATTTTGGTTTCTTTAAAACCCCGTTATGGCTAGGCATGGTGGCGTATGCCTTTAATCCCAGCTCTCGGGAGGCAGAGGCAGGTGAACCACTGTGAGTTCGAGTCCATCCTGGTCTACAAAGTGAGTCCAGGACAGCCACAGCT
The DNA here is from genome assembly GCF_903995435.1 of Acomys russatus. NCBI lineage: Eukaryota > Metazoa > Chordata > Mammalia > Rodentia > Muridae > Acomys > Acomys russatus. The sequence goes on along the minus strand of NC_067169.1, from coordinate 92,216,914 downwards.
ACACAGAGGAACCCTGTCTCAAAAATAAATAAATAAATAAATAAATAAATTCCAGTTATGGCTGGCTGTGGTGGCACATGCCTTTAATCCCAGCAGTTGGGAGGCAGAGGCAGGTGGATCACTGTGAGTTCGAGGCTAGCTTGGTCTACAGAGTGAGTTCCAGGACAGCCAAGGCTATTACACAGAGAAACTCTGTCTCAAAAAACAAAAACAAAACAAAACAAAATAACCCAGTTATGTTATGTAATTTTTTAAAATCACAGGTGTAGGATTTGGGGGCTGCTAAGTATGATTTGCCTTGTGCACTACCAGGGGAGTGATTTTTTGCCAGCTGCAGATAATTAAGTTTGTAATTCTGGGGTCTCTTGAGATGGTATAAATTCCAGAGACCAGAGACAGATGGGTTGCTCGGAAGAAAAAGAACAAAGAAGAAGGAGAAGGAGAAGGAGAGGAGGAAGAGGAGGAGGGGGAGGAGGAGGAGGAAGAGAGCAGAGGTGAAGGCGTCTCTCTGATGCTCTTGCTTGCTCTTGTCATGGTTTGGAAGTTGGAGAGATCTTGACTATGAAGGTTGGACTTGCTCCAATGATCCCAATGACCCCAACCAGCAGGAAGTAATCTAAAGAGACCTGTGCCCTTTCCCCCTCTAGTCTTATGTCTCTCCTACCTGGTGTTGTGGTGTTGGAAGGATTGGAGTGGAGAAGGATGCTATGTATAAGAGTCCAATAAAGTAACCTCCCAAGTATATGCCAATAGTTTAGTTTACAGCTAAGAAAATCCTGAGGTAGTAGAGCCGGGTGTGGTGGCACATGCCTTTAATCCTGAGGTACTGATCTTCCTGCTTCTACTTCCAAAGCTCTGGGAATACAGGTCTGTGCCACAGGACCTGGCTTTTCTCCCCTGCATGGAGCTGGACCTAGGATGTAACACAGGCGAAGTGAATATTGCTATTGAGTTATATTCCCAGCCCTCTCTCTATAATAATGATGATGATGATGATGATGATGATCATGATGATAATTAATGATCAAATCTTTTAGAAACCTATGTACACCTTCCCATACATGTTAGGTTATCTCTAGATATATATTTTTTCTTTTTCTTTTGTTTTTTTTTTCAAGACAGGGTTTCTCTGTGTAGCCTTGACTGTCCTAGACTCGCTTTGTAGACCAGGCTGACCTTGAATTCAACAGAGATCCACCTGTCTCTGCCTCCTGATTCAAGGCATGTGCCAGCACCACCCAGCTGATATAAATGTTTTTTAAATAGTTGTTACACTCAATTGTTTGGAGAATATGGCAAAAAGTAAAGTCTGCTCATGCTTTGTAGGATCTTTAACTCATAAATGTGATGCCTAGGCATATAGAAATCTCTACTCCAACACCAACAGCTCTTTAGAGATTTCCTACAGCCCTAAACTATTTTTTTCTTTATAGAAAAGATTTTTTAAAAACACAAAACGCTGGGCATGGTGGTGCATGCCTGTCATCCCTGTACTTGGGGGCGGAGGCAGGTGGATCACTGTGAGTTTGAGGTCAGCCTGGTCTACAAAGTGAGTCCAGGACAGCCAAGGCTACACAGAAACCCTGTCTCAGAAAAAAAAGAAAGAAAGAAAGAAAAGAAAAACCATAAAACACACAAAACTTCAAAGACAAAGCATTCATACCTTCTTTCCTTTTCCTAAATTGTTATTGTTCAAAATTTTGATGGTTCAAATAATTATTAAAGCATCTCAACACTTTATTAATATCCTAATGCTAATACTATACTAAAAGACATTAACAAATGGCCAAGTCCATCTGCTTTTAAAATTAAGCAGTGTGTCAAGGTTTGTGCCTCTAATCTCAAGATTGGGGAAACTGAGGCAGGAGGATTATTGTGAGTTTGAAGCCAGACTGTGCTGCATAGTGAGATCCAGGCCAGACTGGATAGCAGAGTTGCTGTGCCTCTATAAGAAACAACAAAAGCTGGGTGTGGTGGCGCATGCCTTTAATCACAGCACTTGGGAGGCAGAGGCAGGCAGATCTCTGTGAGTTCAAGGCCAGCCTGGTCTACAAAGCGAGTCTAGGACAGCCAAGTCTACACAGGGAAACCCTGTCTTGAAAAACAAAAACAAACAAAAAGACAAAAAACAAAAACAAAACAACAAAAAACAAAAACAACAACAAAATAAATTCACCATTTGTTGCAAGGTATTAACCTGGATTGTTTGATAGGAATTTGAATGGCCTTATACTTTACGAACAAGCCTCATGAATTATTTCCTGAAAATATGTTGTGTATGAGCTTTTATAAAGTTAATGTTCTTTGGTGAGGTGGTTTTACACAATAATCTTTATTAAAATTATGTAAACTATGCACTTAGAAATGAGCACTCATTTTCAAATAGTTGAAGGGTCGTCACATAAAGTTTTATACTAAGTCTTGTAGCCCCAGAAGATAGAACTAGAATCAGGCATACAGACCACAGAAATAGGTACATTTGATTTTGCCCTGCAGACTCACAATTGCTATGAAGCATATAGCATTTCTGGCGTAAGAGCCAGTAACTTTAAACCACTAGCTAGGGCACTATTTTCAAAGTGCTTTCTGTTTATTTCATGTTATCACTCTCAGGTTAAAAGTTGTAGCCAGAGCATGTGACTCATTTACTTCCTAAGAGACAGCTACTCTGATCCTAATTAGTCACCTCTAACTGATGTGATTAAGTTTTGCATGCTTTGTATGATGAGTGGAAGAGTCACACAAAGAACATATTTGCATAGATCTTCTGGTAATAATGTAAAAGGAATGTCTCCTTAATATCATATGTTCTACCAAGCCAGCAGTTTTCAGGGTAGGAAGTGTATTTGTTTCCATGTACTAGAGAGATACTACCAAAGAAGAATTGATAGAGGAAAGAAATTGCTCAGATTCATATATATATATTTATATGCTTCTTCATTCTACATTGTTTCTTAATAGGTGGAACACCTCAGTTATAACCAATGAGCAAGCTCAAGCTTATTAGGGAGCTTTCATGTCACTGAAACAGAAAACAACCAGGAAATCTGAGTTTCTGTGTCTCATCAATTGATACTTAAGTAACAGTTGAGTTAAAATGACATGTCCCATCAGTGGTGATTAGTGCTTTGCCAAACAGATTCACATGAGATAATTACGCACATAAGAGTTTATGACGTCAAAATTCTGAAAGGAGCTTACATATATGCTAATAAGTTTAGATTGTGACACAGCATTATGTAGAAGATTTCAGTCACTAAACTAGATAATGCAGACCCATGATTTATTGCCACAGTTTGATTTGCACATATAAAAATTTAAAACATTCCAAGAGACCTATAATGGAAAACCTTAACATATCAGCAAATAAGTTCTGAGGTTATATTAGAAAGGACAACATAGTATATTAAAAAGGATAAGATATACCATAAAAGGTTAGGAAAGGCTTATTTCAGAAATACAAGTGTAATTTAGCATTATTAAAACCAACAGATCTAAGTAATAGGATGAAGGACAAATTATTGTCACTAGACACTTAAAACTAAGAAAATTTGATTCCCATTCAAAATTTAAAAGATAACAACATAGCTGGACGTGGTAGCACATGCCTTTAATCTCAGCACTCAGGAAGCAGAGGTAGGCAAATCACTTAGTTTGAGGCCAGCCTGGTCTACAAAGCTAGTCCAAAGCAGCCAAGGCTACACAGAGAAACCCTGTCTTGAAAAAACAAACAAACAAACAAACAAACAAAAACCAAGATAAAACATTTCACAAACTAAGAAGTTATCATGGCAATCTGATTGTTTAATCAAAAAGAATACAAAAAAAAAAAAAAAAACATGATTAAAGAACCTTTCCCCTCCATACAGCACCAGAGGTCCCTAACAGTGCAAGAAAGCAGTAAAAGCATGCACACAGTTAGAAAGAGAGAAAGAAAACTGTCACTAACAGATGAGATTGTATATGGAGAAATATCTAACAGAATCAGCAGGTTACTGACATAAAACAATGTATCTTTAATGTTACATAAGATGAGACATATAACTTAATTTATATATGCCAGAAACAGTCATAGAAGCCTATGAGTACACACCTTCTTTTTAGATTTATTTATTTTACATATAGGACTGCTTTGCTTTCATGTGTGTATGTGACTATGTGTGTATGTCCAGTGCTTGTGGTATTCAGAGAGGGTGGTAGAGCCCTTGGAACCGGAATTATGAATGACTGGGACCTGGGTCCAATGTAAGAATAACAAGTGTTATTAACTGTTGAGCCTTTTCCCTAGCCTCATATACACTTTTAATCCTGGGATGAAGGATGCAAAGGCAAGTAGAGCTATGTGAATTCAAGGCCAAACTAGTCTATCTAGAGAGCAATAGACTAGCCAGGTTTTCATAGTGAGACCCTTTCTCCAGCAACGTAACAGCAAGAACACCTGACATATATAATACCATAAAATAAAATATCTAGGGAAAATCAAATGAAATATGTAATATCAATATACATAATTATCTAAATAGCACGATGAGGAAGAACAGAGAATTCATAAGCAGATGAGCACATCTAGATACTTAACTTAGGGAGGAAAAAGTGGTGTTTCCGTTCATGAGGGAAAAATGGGGTTTTCCTTTCTTTTTCTTTTTCTTTTTTTCTTTTTTCTTTTTCTTTTTTTCTTTTTTTTTTTTTTTTTTTTTTTTTTTTTTTTTTTTTTTTGAGACAGGGTTTGTCTGTGTAGCCCTGGCTGTCCTAGACTCACTCTGTAGATCAGGCTGGCCTCGAACTCACAGAGATCCACCTGCCTCTGCCTCCCGAGTGCTGGGATTAAAGGCATGTGCCACTACCACCTGGCTTGGGGTTATCAATAATTGTAAAACTTGTAACATATTATTAGAAACGGGGTAAAAAGAAATCTTTCACAGGAACTTTGGTGGCCCATATTTGACCATGTCCCCTGGATGGGGAGGCCTGGTGGCACTCAGAGGAAGGATAGCAGGCTACCAAGATGAGACTTGATACCCTATGAGCATATACAGGGGGAGGAGGTCCCCCTCAGTCACAGTCATAGGGGAGGGGAATAAGGGGAAAATGGGAGAGAGGGAGGAATGGGAGGATACAATGGATGGGATAACCATTGAGATGTAATATGAATAAATTAATAAATTATAAAAAATACTATTAAAAAAAAGAAATCTCACTTTAGACCTTAATAAAGTTTAATTACAAATGGAGAAAAGATCTAAATGTGTAAGAGAAAAATAATAGAGTAGTGTGCTGGTTTTGGGCCACAAGTTTTTTAGAAGTAGAAGACAAAATCATAATTTTAAATTATTTATTTACTTATGTTTCACTATAGCACATATGTGGAGGTCAGAGGTCATCTTGAAGGAATTAGTTTTTGCCTTCTACCATGTGGATTCTGTGGATCAAAATTGGGTCATCAGGCTTAGAGGCATTTTACTAGCCAACAAAGTCATTATTAATAAAAAATGATGATATAAAACTGAACATTAAGAACTTGTAAAAAAAAAAAGTTTTTTTTAAACTGGGCGTGTTGGTGTGGTGGTGGTGCACACCTTTAATCCCAGCACTTGGGAGGCAGAAGCAGGCAGATCGCTGTGAGTTCGAGGCCAGCCTGGTCTACAAAGTGAGTCTAGGACAGCCAAGGCTACACAGAGAGACCCTGTCTCGAAAAGCCAAAAAAAAATTTTTTTTGTTTTAAGTATCCCGATCAGATACTTTTAAAAGAGCAAATATTCAAATGGCCAGTGAAATGCTTCTCAACACCACCAATCAGCAGGGAAATGTAAATTAAAACACCTAGAGAGACTGGTTAAGATCACTTGTTGCTCTTGGAGCAGACCTGAATTTGGCTCTCAGCACCCATGCCAGTTGGCTTAGTATTGCCTGTATTTTGAGCTCGAGGGTATCTAATGCCCTCTTCTGGATTTTGTGGGCATCTGCATTCACAAACACATACTGACACAAACCTACGCGTAATTAAAGAAAATTATTCAGAAAGCTATTATGAAAGGCAGATAACAACTAGTATTCACGAGGAGGCAAGGCATCTGGCACTTGCAGGAACTGCTAGAGGCACAGGTATAGTATACATTTATATGATCATTTCAAGAAACTGCTGGACTCTATCTATACTTAGCCTAATGTAGCTTAGCTGTCCACTAATTCTGTTTTTAATAGATGCAAGAAAAAAATGAACATGAATGTACCAAACATACATAAAGGAATGCTCCTAACATTACTCCTAATAGCCAAGAATTAGAAGCAATCCAAATACTCATCAAGTTTCTAATGAATAAATAATTTGTGCATTAATACATTGGACCTCCAGGCAATCATTTGTGTAGAGGAATGTGAATTCGGAACGTGGCTGTTCCAGCAAGAGATCACATACAAAGGCCGTCTAGGTCTATGTGATCCAGTTGGCAAGAGATCACATCCAAAGATCTTCTAGGTGTGTGTGATCCCACTAGAATACAAACATGTCTTTAATCCAGGAGGCAGAAGCAAACAGATCTGAGTTCAAGGCCAGCCTGGTAGAGCAAATATCAGGTAAAGAAAAGCTTAGATCCAGGCATGGTGGTACATGCCTTTAATCCCAATCAAAGGTAAAATTAGTTTGTAGAAGGAATTACTCATGTTTGAAAGTGATGCCTAACTGAGTGGCAGAGATATGGTCAAATCTCAGGAAACGAGAGAGGAAAGGAAAGTTACTTAAGAGGCAGATTTACAGAGAGAATGAGGCAGTCTTACCAGGCCAGCAATAGAGAGATGGGTTGCAGAGAGAGAGAATTCAGGTGAAGACAGAGTGAGCCAGAAAATGAGAAGAAGCCAGATTAGAGCAGATTGCAGAATTTGTTTGAGGCCAAGCAGAGCAATTCTGGGCTGAGAGAGAAGCCTGATTAAATCAGTCATCTGGGAGAGGAGTTTGAGGCAGAATAGCTGAGCTGAACCAGGCAGCTCAGAGCTCGGGAAGAACAAGAGTGAGCTTATTAAGAAGTAAATTTCAGAGGCTGAAAACATTCTAGGCCTACGTTAGATTGTATGGAGGCTACAAGCTTCCAAGACTAGGCCGAGGTTAGCAGAAGGAGGCCGTAAACCTCCTAGACAATTGAGTCAGGAACAAAAGTTACTTTTACACACCTGTGTGATCTTAGAAATATAATGAGACATAAAGGAGACTGGATAGAAAAACAAATGCATACTCTATAATTTCATTTACACAAAGTTGGAAGTATAAGAGAGGCGGACAGTGAAAGAAGCCATGGTAGTTGTTTTAGTTTGTGGCCAGAGAGCTGGGGAGAGATGTACAAAGCACTAAGTATTTTATTTCACGATATTTTAGTTTTGGATCTCAGTGATAAACACGTGGGGATACGTCTGCTTTGAGAAAATTCAATGAGCTGTATATTTAATCTGTGTTTTCCCATAAATAGCCTGAATTTCAAAATTTATATATAACATAAACAAGACAGCATTGGACACATATATATGTATAGATATGAGAAGTGAGGTTTGAAGCAAGGGTGTTTTATGTGGTTCTGCTTGGCCTGGAACTTAGGATGTAGTTTAGGCTGGCCTCAAACTCATTTCAATTGCCTTGCCTTGGTCTGTTAAGTGCTGAATAGAGGCTAAGAGCCACCACTCCCAGCACAGAATTCTTTTGTATTGACCTTTAAGATTAAAGAAATTATTATATTTAATTTATTCTTTATTTCTCTCTCAGTCTTTCTCTGTCTGTCTGTCTCTCTCACTGTGCCTCTGTCTCTATCTCTGTCTCTCTCGTGTGTGTGTGTGTGTGTGTGTGTGTGTGTGTGTGTGTGTGTGTCACAGTACAAGTACGTCAGACTACAACTAACTTGTGGGAGTAGCCTCATTTCTTCCATTGTGTGGGTGGCAGAGTTCAAATTCAGATCATCAGACTTGGCAGCAGACACTGCCTGATGGCCCCAGACAGATACTTTCTGTTTACTTAAAAAGGATGCCTACCCGGAAAACTCTTAAGTTGTTCATATGATATATCATTATGCTTTGGTGGGTGAGACACTTGAAATTTTTTTAATTTTTTGCCTTCACTTGTTGAGTGCGAGCGTAATGTGGAAAGAAATGCTTCAAAAGCATGCACAAATAGTAGAGACACCTGCAGTAAGCCTGGAACCTGGACTGGTTTAAGCCAGGCCATCCAGATAGACTAACAGCAGAGAAATAGCTCAGTTCCTCCTTAGGTTGTAATTTCTTTTATGGATGATCAGAAATTTCTGGGTGCTTTGGATCTGTCAAAGGTTCAGTATATGTTCTGCCAGTTCTTCATTCTATTACTTCATTATACCAACACGGCAAAGAAACAAGAGGCTTAGGGAAGCTGAGTCAGGAACAGAACATCCTCCCATAATTCTCAAAAGTCCTGAGGTTTCTCAGATGCTGTGCCACTATACAAAAGAATGAAAAGGGGAGGGCAGAACAATATAGTGGATATTTATAGCAAGCTATGCCAGTGCCAAGCTTGTGTACATGAAAAAGGATGTTTCCCCCTCTTTTTTTCCCCCTCTTCAAACTGATAACTTCCCACTTTGTGGTTGAACTTTGTATAGTAATTACATTGTGATTTAAATGGTAAGAACTTTAGCTTCAACTCTGAAATTGAAATTTATTTTGATTTTTCTCAGTGGTCCCGAAAAGGTCAACATTTTGGCCTCATAATTAAATGTTTTGTCACAAGCCAATTCAACCACACATGAATCAAACAGGTCTAACATGATTTAGCTGGCTAAAGGCCAGCTAGACTCAGCTACACTGTCTTTTACCTCACACGATTTGAATAATCCTTGTAGTGGTTCCAGCGTGGCTGGGGCTTTCCACTTCCCGGTACACCGGCTCTTGTGAAGTTTTATGAAGCACTGATTCTCTAGACTGTATCAGTGACTTATGTTGCTCTCCTAACCTCAGCTGTTGGTGCATAAATTAAGAATTCAGGACATCATTTTATTCTGCTACAATCATAAAGGTTCAATTCCATTTGGAGAGGGAGTGATTATTTGAAAGAAGATCTAGGAAAGCTTTTATTCCTGTGCCTTACCTCATAAAAATATACTTAGGAGCATGATTTTGCTTTTGTTTTCCTTTATTTTTGTATTTTTCACATCAAAACGTCAAGGTGGGAAAAACAATGACATGGATGTTTTCTTTGTTGTTGACATGACTGGAGTTACCTGAGTCGAACGGAACTTTATGAATAGTTTTATATGGAATTCTCACAACAACCTGGTAAAGGAAGTGGCATGAGCTTGTTCTCATTTTACATATGAGAAAACTGAGAAGCAGATTGCTTAAGTAAATCGTCAACAGTAAGTGGGAGAGCTGAGATTCACAAGAAGATTCATACTATTACAGAAACTGAAGTCATTAGTATTCCAATATAGTTCAGATATAATTATTATCTAATAATGCAGACATAGTATGTATGTTATATGCATGTATGTTTTCTTGATATTAAGTTCTCTATGTGGCCCAATCTTCCCTTCAGTTCCTGATCTTCCTGTGTCAGCATCCTGAGTTTACAGCTGTGTGTCACCACACAAAGACAAATTGAATTTGCTAGGAAAGACATCTCATAGCCATTTACAGAAGAAGAAATTGAGGCCTAGAATGTTTTGTTAACTTGAATATTCCTACAAAAAGGAATATGGGAAAAAGGAAACAGTAAATAATTTGTTTCTTGATACAGTATATGGAATTTCCAATTGGTCTACCTTGAAGAGCAGTCAGTCACATTAGTGAGCACTAGAGACAAAAGAGCTCACTTTAGTTTTTAAGACAAACCTCTTTATACTCTAACCACTTAACTGCTACTGTCATTTTTTCTGTTTAAAATTTTTAATTTATTATAATTTATTCAGATTACATCTCAATTGTTATGACCCCACTCTTGTCTTCCTGTTCCCACCCTCCCTCCCTCTGCTGCCCTATTCCCCTCCTCTAGACCTCTGACAGGTGGGGTCCTCCTCCTGTACCATATGACCACAGCGTATCAGGTCTCATCTGGATAGCCTGAATCCCCTTCCTCTGTGTGCCTGCAGGGCCTCCACACCATACAGAAGTGATCAAATGGGGGACACCAGAGTTCATTGGTTTTTTTGTTTGTTTGTTTTTTGTTTGTTTGCTCGGTTGGTTTTTCAAGACAGGGTTTCTTTGTGTTAGCCTTAGCTGTCCTGGACTCACTTTGTAGACCAGATTGGCCTTGAACTCACAGCGATCCACCTGTCTCTGGCTCCCGAGTGCTGGGACTAAAGGCGTGTGTCACCACTCCTTTCTGGTTTTTGTTTTGTTTGTTTGTTTGAGACAGGGTCTCACTGTGTAACTCTGGCTGTTCTGAAACTCACTATGCAGACCAGCCTGGCTTTGAACTCACATCTGCCTGCCCCTGCCTCCTGAGTGCAGGGATTAAAGGTGTGCGCCATTATGACAAGCTCCTTTCTCTCTTCTTTACCTCTAATCTCAAACTTTAAGTGGAGACCAGAAGCTCCTCCATTCTAATCTCTTAGCCTTTTTAACTCAAGTCATGAATTTTCTTCTTTGTAGTCATTTTGGTCCTCATGCCCAACCTCAAGGAAATTTCACATGGGTATCCAAGGCAACACCCTATCAGGAACATGTTGAAGACTCTTTACATAGACCATTAGTTCTCAATCACTGAGAGGAGACTTTAAACTCCAGGCATGTTTGCAAGGTTATGGGAAACTTTTCAATGGTCACAACTTGATGATGGAGTGTTTTACTGGTATCTATTGAGAAGGAGCCAAAAATGTGGCTGAATATCCTGTGAACACATGCATATGAAAACCCCTTCCAATGCCAGGTGTAGTAGTGCACACCTTTAATCCCAGCACTCAAAAGGCAGAGGCAGGTACATTGCTGTGAGTTTGAGGCCAGCCTGGTCTACAAAGTGAGTCCAGGCCAACCAAGGCTACACAGAGAGACTCTGTCTCAAAAAACCAACCAACCAACCAAACAAAACAAAAAACAAAACAAACCAACTCCAAACGTTCCATAGAATATCCAGGGATGGGGAAATAAGCAAATGGTACAAACTTTCAGTTATAAGTGAAAACAGTCTGAGGGACTAATCTTCAGCTTCATTAATATATTTATATATTGTATACTAGAACTTTCTTAAAAGTGAATCTGAAGTATCCTCTCTCTCTACACACACACACACACACACACACACACACACACACACACACACACACACACACGTGAGTGGGAGGGAGGGAGGAAGAAAAAAATCTATATGTCTTAGTTATTATGTAATGTAATGAAATACTACAGTTGGAATAATTTTGCCTTATTTTTATTATAGTTATTTGGATTAGGTATTTTATAATGAACAGAAATTTATGATTGGTTCACAGCTTTGGAGGCTGTAAAGTTCAAGATTAAGGGGAATCAAAATCTGGTGAGGATCTTACTGATGGGTCAGACATGGTGGAAGGAGGACACAGGGCCAAATTAATCTTCTGAAGAGCTCAGTCCTACAAGAATGCCATTAATTAATTTATAAAGGTGGAGACTTTATGACCCACCCTCTTCTTAAGGGTTTTACTTAATTGCATTGGAGATTATGTTTCCTACATACAAACCTTGGGAGCCATACCGAAACCATTGTACTCTGCCATCACACTCTACCTCTGGAACTCTGTTACCTGTAATTCATGACCAAAGGCCAATTCACAGGGGCAGAAATCCTAAGAGATGTTTCCCAGTGGACTTCTCGTGATCCCAACACCCCTTTAAGTTCCAGCTTCTCAACACCTTCTCAACACTGAGGCTGCTGGAGTTGTTTCCAGTGAAATGAATTTTGAAGAACATGTTGAACAAGAGCATTAAGTGAGGTGCTGCTTGAACTTCTTGACTAACTTGTGCAGCTGTCATTTTTCAATGTTGAATGCTTCAAATATGTGTGCCTTTTCTCATCATAGCTTCAATACAATTGAAATTTATTTTTAATCAATTAAAAAAAGAGAAAGCAAAATGGCCCAAACATAGTAACACCAGCTTTGACATAGTCTGACATGGAGGGATAGTCATGAATTGCATGACAGTGGTTTTATATGAACTTTTTCTGGGACAATGCCAGTTCTGTAATAAGGCTGCTATCTTGTAAATTCCAACAGCTTTAGTGCGCCTAAGGTGGCTCCTGTGAACAAAACGAGATGTCTCAAAGATTGTTTCACAAACATTTATAGGATTCTCAAACAAGTAGTTAGTAATAATTTATTCAAATAAGCAAGCAACAAACAACTGAAGAGTAAACCACTCCTTACAAGGGACAAGGAGGAGGAGGAGGAGGAGGAAGGGAGATGCTTTGTAATGAGGTGATTCATGCATACATTAGTTATAACCTCATCCTTACTATACCATGCCCTGACATACAGATAGACAAATTCTTCCTCTGGTTATTCATGAGAACTCTTTAGACATCAATGAATTGCAGCAGGGGCATCTGAGGATATATATTATATTATATTATATTATATTATATTATATTATATTATATTATATTATTATTATATTATATTATATATTGTTTTTTGATATAGGGTTTCTCTATGCTATCTTGCTTTGTAGACTAGGTTGGCCTCAAACTCACAGCGATCCGCCTGCCTCCATGTCTCGAGTGCTGGAATTTATAGGTGTGCGCCACCATACCCACCACACCCAGCTGAAATATTCTTACATTATGCTATAAAATAAGAAAGTGCACATCTAATATAAAACATGGAAATTGGAGTCCCTGGGTATAGGTCATCCATTTCCCAGAGCAGTTTTAACATATTTCTGATAGCTAGATTAGGTCATTAGATGAGTAGACTGCCAATGTGTATTACTAGTTCATGGCAGCAAAGTTTTAGCTGAATACAAAACAAAATACAGTATGAGATGTTGGAAGAAATGTATCAATTTTTGATCATAGGAAATGATATCTGTCTTACCCTTTTTACTAGAATGGCTCTCATTGCGTAGCTATGACTGTCCAGAAACTCACTCTATAGACCACTCTGGCCTCAAGCTCACAGAAATCCACCTGCCTCTGCCTCCTGTGTGCTGAGATTAAAGGGGTCTGTCACAGTGCTCTTCTTTCTGTTTTAACTTAGCCTTTTTATATTGAGGTCAAAAGAGTTTGCATTGAGCTGGGTGTGGTGGTGCATGCCTTTCATTTAATCCCAGCACTCGGGAGGCAGAGGCAGAGGCAGAGGCAGAGGCAGAGGCAGAGGCAGAGGCAGAGGCAGAGGCAGAGGCAGAGGCAGGTGGATCTCTGTGAGTTCAAGGCTGGCCTGGTCTATGAAATGCATCTATGACAGCCATGGCTACACAGAGAAACTCTGTCTCAAAAAACCTAAACAAACAAACAAAGAAACAACGAGTTTGTGTTGTAGGGCTTGTCTGTCCCTGATACTACCACAGACTCTGTAATTTTTGAACTAGAGTTACTTAGCCTTTCTAAGAATCACCACCGTCAACAAATGGTATAGTGAGAATATAGTGAGACTATTACCTTACAACCTTGGGGAGACTGAATGGGGATATACATGTGAATTGAGATGCACTACTCTCTTGCATTTGTTACCATTCAAGAAAATTCACTGAACTTACCAAAAGTAATGCCCAGAACATCAAGCCATTACCCTTTACATATTTTTGTCAGTCTGTCTTTCATTCTGGGATTACAATAGACATTTGTAAAGATTTTCACAATGAAATTTAGACTAGTTATTGCATTTTAATAAAGTTTAGGATGTGGGAGGAATTGTACAGTATTGTAACTAAGAAATATCAGATAACAAAATTACTAATTTGAGTTCCTGGCCAAATCTAAAGCTAAAGCTTATTTCATATATATATATATATATATATATATATATATATATATATATATATATATATATGAGAGAAAGAGAGAGAGAGAGAGAGAGAGAGAGAGAGAGAGAGAGAGAGAGAGAGAGAGAGAGAGAAGCAGAGACTCTTTATGGTCCTAGCTAGTAAATTCTATTAAGTATGAACTGCAAATAAATAGTATAATACTTATACATTTGAGATATAGTCAATGTTTCTCCAAACTGTACTGAAAATATTGCCCTATAGTTTTCACATATGACAAATAGCCAATGTACTCTGATATGCTTTTTTGGTAGTGGGAATTTCTATAACTTGGGGTGGTAATTGACCTTTATGTTTGAAACCTTAATCATGTATTTTGATAATCAATCATATTTCTAAGAATGCATATTGAGGAAACAATGAGTAGAAATTTATAGAAAAGACATTAGCAAAAATAAATAGATAAATTATGCTATACTCATCTAATTGGATGCTATAATGACCTTTAAGATAAATTAACATCATAAAACTAACATCACAAAATCTTCAAACCAGATTTTGGAGTACAGCTCCCTAAACTAAGCAGCTTGAAAGGCTGAAGCAGGAGGCTAACAAGGTCAAGACCAGTCTTGGCAAGTTAGATCGTTTTTCAAAAGAAAAGGTACAAAGAAATTCTTGGGAACATAGAACAGTGGTAGAGTACTTGTCTAGCATATATAGGGTTGTAAATTCAATCCCCACAACTGAAAAATGGCTCAAGGAATAATATTAAGTACAAAATTATTTCTAAAACATTTTTACAACATAAATTTTGTATAAATATTTGTGTCTGTACTAAACACTAGTGGGTATATTTGGGTAGAGAGGTTACAGAGGGAATTGTTTTACTCTGAATTTACTTTATTAAAATATAAACAAAAGACTACTTTTAATAGCAGTAGCTAATACATATACTAGATGTTAGGAAGTTTTAGACCACTTTCTTTTGAGAACAGAATCTCAGTCTTTAGCCTAGGTTAGCCACCAACGCCCTCCAACTCACAGCAAATTTTCTTCCTTTTCTAGGAATCCGGGCATGACCTATTTTGTCTGCTTTGGAGTATTTAATAAAAATCAAGTTTTCCCTTAGCACTGAGGGGTAAGCCTGACAGTCAATTAGCAAAGAAGAGGGCAAATATGTGCACCGTTGAGCCTTGGAGAAAACCTAAAGCAACAGGTTCTTGAAAGGGCTAATTAGCAAGCAAGCCGTGTCTCACTAATTCAGATAATACATCTGTGCGCTATCAACTTATCTAATCGGCGTATAGTTTGTATCCTGAAATAGCCACACTGCAGGCCTTTCACGCTTCAGTTCTCTGAGATTGTGTCTGAGCAATTGACAGTACAGAGAGTGGGCGCAAGGGTGAAAGAAAGGCTAAGGGCCACTGGGCACAGAGCTCTCAGAAAAGCCACTCCTCCTTCAGCTACCCAGCTTGGATTAATGTCCCCAGAAAGTGAGCCAGCAAAGAAGTGCTCTTTGAGGACTGGCACCCCTATCTCCTAATAGTCCCAATCAAGACATTGAGAGGGAGGACAGCAAATACTCAACATTCCTAAGTTCCAGTTACTTGAATGCAGACCCTCAACTCTGCAAAGCAGAGAGGGTGAGAGAATTTGGAGCTCTCAGTCCCTCCCGTCAAGTATCAGGAATGTACAAGGAAGAGTAAGCACAAAGAACAGCCAGAGGTGGTAGGTGACTCCAAGGAAGCAGTGTCTCCCAGACAGGGCAAGACTGATTTACATATGAAGTGACAGAGTGACTGTGAAGGCTTGCTTGCACAAGGCCTGCCGAAGTTCAAAACAGACAAAGTACTAGTACTGAGAAGAGGAAGTCGACATAAAGTCCCATTCCAATCAAGAATCTATTTGCAGTTGATACCTGCTGGAAAAGGGGAAATCACTAGTCCCCAATCCAGTGTCACTGGGTATATCATCCACACTCCAGAGAAGGGCCCATGGCCAGGAGTAGTTGACTAATACAAATGGACTCTATGGTTTGGGTCTTTTGTGGGTATGTATGTACACTTTTTGTTTTGTTGTTGTTGTTTACTTTGTGTGTGTGTGTGTGTGTGTGTGTGTGTGTGTGTGTGTGTGTTTGGAGACATGGTCTCTCCGTGTTAGCTTGGCTGTCCTGGACTCACTTTGAAGACCAGGCTGACCTTGAACTCACAGTGATCAGCCTGC
This sequence comes from Acomys russatus, assembly GCF_903995435.1. NCBI lineage: Eukaryota > Metazoa > Chordata > Mammalia > Rodentia > Muridae > Acomys > Acomys russatus. The sequence continues at coordinate 92,200,792 of NC_067169.1, read as the reverse complement.
CTCTGCCTCCCGAGTGCTAGGATTAAAGGGGTGCACCACCACGCCTGGCTTGGTCTTTTGTTTTTGTTTTTGAGAGAGGCAAAGAGCGTGAAGTCGGTAGGTAGGAAGGTGAAGAGGATCTGGGAGGAGTTGGGGTAGGGGGGATCAATATGATTAAAGTACAAGATATGAAATCAAGTTTAAATAAAACAGTAATAAATTTCCAAACAGTGTTCTGGTGAGGAAACAGGAGAATAGATAGGGTAGATTCTAGGGGATCCCCATACTTAGAACTGTACATATCACCCTCATTCTTCATAGGGACATCAGTAAGTGGACTGATGTAATTTGAACATTTGACTCTAATTGTTGCCTTTTGTGCTCCGTGGTTACTTTCATGGATAGCTCTACAGGGACAAAAACATTAAATATATAGAGAATTAGAAGATTATCCCAGGATTAGGCTCAGGGTATCTATGCCTACTTCATTAAAAACCTACTCGTATGCCCCTTCATTGCACTCATATCGTTATCATTTATTTCTATGTTCCCATTCACTTTCTGTCTTTCCAGAACAAATTGGAATGTAGGGTCAGACACAGGTTTAAAAGTTATACAATATACTTTTAGATATGTAAAATATGTGTAAATTAATAATTCCATCACCTGGAAAAAGTTAACTTTCTGCTATTTTGGTATAATAGCTTATCATTTTTTAAAATATGTCTGTGTATTTGTGTTCCTAATTTTCCTTTCCTTCATTTCATGTCATTTTTGATGCATAATCTTCTGTGCCCACATAGGCCTGGAACTTGGTATATAGCTGAGGATGACCTTGACCTTCTGATCCTCCTACCTCTCTACTTTTACTTCTGTTTCAAAAGAAAAAAAAAAAAAAAGAAGGCTGGGAATATAACACAGTTTACTCTACAGATTCTCTTTTTTATATTTTTAAAAAATATCTTATTTTTCATAAATTTCATATGTTTTTCTGTATGTATGTCTGATCAGTACATGCATGCCTGGTGCCAAAGGAGGCCAGAAGAAGGTGTTGGATGGCCAGGAACTGGTGTTACAGATGGTGATGAGCTGCCACATGGGCACTGGGAATCTAGCCCATGTCCTCCAGCAAAGCAGCCAGTGCTTAACTGCTGAGCCACCTTCCCAGTCCTCCAGTTTCTCTTTACTTTGAGATAGTCTCAGACAAAGTAAGGTATAGAAGAAACACTTATCTGAAATGGAATTTACAATAGTTCTGGACAGTTAGGGTTTAGGTTTAGATGTTCCCTTCAGAATTGATGTTGAAATTTCCTCGCCATTTTAATGGTATCGGGGAGGCGGATAGTTCTGGAGCGTTCTGCTCTCATGAATAGATTGATGCCCTTATTATTGGAAACAAAGTCCTGGTTGAAAAGATTAGTTCTGCCTGATTTCCTCTCTGTCATGTACAGACTTTCTTGCCTTTCAGCTATTTTGGGATGCAGCACTTCCAATGCCATGTTTCTGAACTTCTCAGTCACCAAAACTTACAAGTGAAACAAAATACTATGGGCTATAATTGATCTAGTTTGTGATGGTCTGTTTTTGCTGAAGGAGATAAACTAATATGTGCATCTTAAAGAAAATTCTAGGAATATTTCCTTTTTTGATAAGAATCCTAAAGTTTTCTTTTTAGCCACAGAGTAATATATGAATTTAATGATCTATTCTCAAACTCAGAAAAGTACAAGTACTTACTGAGAGTTTCTTCAAGGCAATGGGGGTGTATCAGTGAATAAAGCAAGGTTCCTTGCCAAACTAACTCTATGGCAATAGCCCAGTCATTTCTTTTACCTCTAGCTCTACTCGAAAAACTTTAGGTGTCTTTTGACTGGCATTCTGCTATTTTACAGTAATTATTGTCTGGTTATAGTGATGTTGTCTCCTAAGCCCTAATGGTTTCTAAGTATTTTAATAATTTGAACACTGAAATATTTATTACATTTTACTGCTTATTTACCCACTGTCTTGTTTGTTATCTTCATACCCTTTGGAAAGACTACTGATTCCTTATAGACATAGTCCCTAGTATAATGAATATGTCAGAACCTTGCAATAGTACAATGATGAAATTCTGCATAAAGTTTTTGTTGTTGTTTTTAGTCAACCCTGCCCAAGGCAAACTTTACCATAGAAGTTAAGAAAGTCTTCATCTGTATGAATACAATTTACAAAAGTAAGACCAAATTCCTGGCGGCAAAAGGCCAATGGAAACAAGAAAACCGAGTTTATTTCTGCCACTGCCACTCAATATAAAAAACTTAAAATATTTTAACTTTTTGTGTTTATGTGTAGTTATGCACATCTGTGAGTGCAGGTAGGTGTCTTAGAGGTTCAGAAGAGAATGCTGGATTCCTCTGGAGCTGGACTCTCAGGTAGTTGTGAGCAGCCTGACCTGGGTGCTAGGAACTAAACTCTAGTCCTCAGGAAGAATAGCAAGTAAGTTTAACTAGTGAGTCATCCATCCAATTCTTAAGGACTTTGGAAACACTCCCATGTAGAGTACTATACTCCTGGTGCTTTAGGTTCTTCCTGTGGAAAAAGGAGACACTGACCCCTTTGCTCTCTATTTCATGGCATTATTAGGAAGGTCATATGAGACTTTATATGATAAAACATATGTGCTATAGGTTTTTCCTTTCTTAAAGTGTTTCAAGGCTGGGTAAAGGTAAAGGAGACTGTGAGATAACTGCTTGTCTGAATAAAAGTTGATATTGGCATGCTTTTTTTGTTTTTTTGTTTTTTAAAACTACTTCTTATCTAGTGGGCCCTTTTATTCTCTTCTATGACTATTTGAAAACAAAGGAAAATATTAGCAGCAAAATAAAGAATAGAAGTGTCGCTAGAACTGACCAAACTCAAGTTTTGCATTAAAAAGCATGCATGTGTCTCCTATTGGTCAAGTGGATTACCGAAGGTAGCCAGGATTGAGTCTTCTGAATGGTATATAACGCAAGGGGGGCTGCCAGGTGATGAAGGTGTTCTCAGCAGCCAGAGGTTTTCTGGAAGACTATAAGAGAAAGAAGCCAAGAGAAATTGCATGAAGTTCACAATATTTTCCAACACAAGTTTGTTTGGAGCTGTATCCCTAGCCCAAGAGGTCTACTGCCTAGAACAGGGCAGTAGACGCTCCATGCTTATATGGCTCCAGAAACTTTCCAGGCACCAACGCTGTAAATAGTTGACATGTAGTGGTTGTTGCTAACCAGCCATTTGTAGCCAGTGATTTGGTGGCAGTTGAGCACAGCTTGTATCAATAACTCTTCCCACCTTGGACCCTGCAGAGGACAAAGGGACTCTGAAAAGACAGGTCAGAAGGCAAAGAGCAATTTATAGTCCTTGACTTGTCAAGCTCCTTGAAGTGAAGTGTGGCAGTACCAGTGGGGTAGGAGGAAGAATAGTGAACTGCATTCAATTGAAATTTCAGTTCTTTATTTGGTTATCTTGTTTTTAAAATAAATATTATCATGTCTGATGGTTGTGTATGTGTGGAGGTCAAAGGACAATTTCTGAAAGTTAATTCCCTCCTCCCACCATGGGCGCAAGGGTCAAACCTGAATCTCCTAAAACTTGAGGAGCAAGTGCCTCTATTCCTATGTGCCATCTTGGTGGCCTGAATAACCTAAGCCTTTTCTTTCTTTCTTTCTTTCTTTCTTTCTTTCTTTCTTTCTTTCTTTCTTTTTTTTTTTTTAATTTATTCTTGTTACATCTCAATGTTTATCCCCTCTTTTTGGTTTTTCAAGACAAGGTTTCTCCTCTGTGTAGCCTTGGATGTCCTGAATTCACTTTGTAGTCCAGGCTGGTCTCGAACTCACAATCATCTGCCTGCCTCTGCTTCCCCAAGTGCTGGGATTAAAGGCATGCATCACCACCGCCCAGCTAACCATTTCTTTTCCTTTCTTTTTCTTTCCTTTGAACCCAACCTTTATTTTGTTGACACAGGGTTTTATTATGCACCCCGGGCTGGTCTCAAATTCACAAAGCTCCCTTCCCAAATTCTTGGATTTAAGGTATGCACAACCATGCCTGGATAATTTATTTTTCTATTGACTTATAATAATTTCCTGTGTTTATGAGATGCAAAGTGATAATTCAATATGCATGTGTAATGCACAAAGACTATATAATATAATCAATATTTTCTTCTCTTGCAATGTTAATCATGTCTAAGCATTGGAAACCTAATATTATTCTAGTTAGTTTGATTGTTATCTGGGCTTGGCGGTAATGCCTATAATCATATCAACTCCCCCCCCCCAAACAGGGTTTTCCTGTATAGCCCTGGCTGTCCTGGACTCACTTTGTAGACCAGGCTGGCCTTGAACTCATAGAGATCTGCCTACCTTAGCCTCCCCTAGTGCTAAGATTACAGGTCTGTGCCACTGTGTCAGGCCACATTCTCACCTACTAAAGAAAGTGGGGAAAAGGCCAGTTTGGGTTACATAGCAAATCTGAGGCTGTTCTGGACAACTTAGTGAGACCTTGCCTCAAACTAAAGTAATAAAAGGAGTTGAGGGTTTAGCTCAGCACAGAGACCTTATACATTTATGATAAGCTTTAAAGCACTAGATCTTGGCAGGCATCAACCCTCTAAGCTACTTTGCTACTTCCCAGCTACACACTCCAAGTCACTTGCCTTAATTGTTCCTGTCTAAACTACGGCTGTTCCATCAGGCCAGCCCTCATGACCATGTGCTCATGGTCCTTACTGTCCCATGGTGACTTTCCTCTCTCCTGTTTCCTATCCTGCTTCTCTCTTCTCCTGGTTCCCCATCTGACCCCAAGTCCCAGAACCTAAGGCCCCTCCTTCTCTTTTGCCAGATACAGGCTTCTAGCTATTTTCATTAACCCACTTTAAACTGGGGAGCAAGGTTTACACAATGTCATTTGGTGTACATGAGAATGTGCTTGTCTGGACAGCAATTAGATCTGGGGGGGCCAGTATTTAGCAATTGAATACATAGCACCAGACCCAGCTCCTAACAAGAAAGGGGAACACAAAACAATAGAAAAGTTAGGTTCGACTTTTTTAACATCTAAAAGTGACAAGATGAGAAAGTGTTCTTAGAGTTTAGAAATGGGATTTGGAGTCAGGTGTGGTGGTGCACACCTTTAATCCCAGCACTCAGGAGGCAGAGGCAGGTGGAACACAGTGATTTCAACGCCAGCCTGGTCTACAAAGTGAGTCCAGGACAGCCAAGGCCACACAGCGAAACCCTGTCTTGAAAAAAAAAAAAATCCTTTCGGCTGGTCATGGTGGCACACACCTTTAATCTCAGCACTAGGTAGCACTAGGTAGACAGAGACAGGTGGATCTTTGTGAGTTCGAGGCCAGCCTTGTCTACAAAGCAAGTCCAGGACAGCCAAGGCCTCAAACTCACAGCAATCCACCTGCCTCTGCCTCCCGATACATGAAATCCTTCTTAAGCAAAATGGAAACTGAATATATTCTGGTTAGGGAAATATTAAAAAAAAATATGTTCATTGTACCTACCAATGTTTGATGAAGTGGATATCAATATAGGAAGTTTCCTGTTTCCTAGATGCTATCTAGTTAGAATAAGCAATTTTTCATAAAGTTGGCATTTTTTTAGATCTCTAACTTTCTTTTCATAAAGAAGTCACATAATAGCAATATGAGTGGCTTTTTCTTAACAATTTAAACAAATAGACCTAATACACATGGTACCTATTTCACTTAGGGCACGTCATTGGAATGAGCAACTCCAGCTGGTCAAAGAATCTAATAAAGTGTTAAAGAGAGTGGCTTTTAATTTTCTGTACTTTCAAGTAATATTTTCCTATAATTTTTCTTCACAAAGCTTCCTTCATTTCTAGACATAAAAGCTCTAAACAAGTGAGTCAGCCCATAACCCACACCGTGGCATTAGCTGGTGTTGCGTAATTACAGGACAGGTGTATCACCGCTCTTAAGGCTGAAAACAACAGAATCCCAATAACACAGGGTCATGGGCACCCAGAGCAGTAGTAAATGATTGAGGCATCTCAATGATATTAAAAGCTATAAGAATACCAGTTACAGAGCTGAACTTCACTTGATTTGTAACTCTTCTCATGGGTGTTGGTAGGAGTCTTGCTGCCATTTTCATAAACTAATCTCTGACTGCAGACAGCAAAACCTAGGAAATGGATCCAATGGGCTTCCACATGGGCTCACTCTGGCTCCCTTCAGTAGCTTCCCGAGAAGGATGTCCTGACTTCAGCAGTGAGATATCAGTAGGTTATGGTGTTATCTATTCAGGCTGGAGGTTGTACACCAATTGCCCTTTGTGTTTTAAGGAGAGATGGAGAGGGGAAGAGCAGAAGAAGGAAGCTTACCTAGAAAGAAAAAATAGTTTAGAACAAGGACTGGGTGAGGCAAGATTCAGTAGACAGAGAAGAAGTAAACAAGAAGCAGGAATGTTAAGAGTCAAGAAAGAAGTCATTGACCAATGAGAAAAGGCTGAAATGGGTACCAGGCACATCCACACACCACAGTATAATTACTTGGGAACAGGGTAGGTTTTGTTACCCGAACTGAATGCCAGCCCAACATTTTTCAACTTTTATGATTTTAGACAGTTGCTTCACTTCTCTGTGGCTGCTTTGTTCACCTGTAAAAATAGGAATAATGTTAGTACTTTTTTGGAGGTGGGCTGTTTTGATGATCGATTATGTAGGGTATGGTATATATACGGTAGGTGTTGAAAAGAAAGGTTCATCATGTGATGGTGGTTATTGTTATTATTGTTACATATAGTCACATTGTTACTGTTAGGTGCAGCATTGACTGTGATAAAGCAAAACCAAATCAAATGTCATATTAATTAAGAACAGAAAGTTCATTAATGAAGAATGCCTCAGATAGGCTTCTGGGTGTCAATTTTAGCAAAAAGAAGATTTGATGTTTGGGGGCATGGCAAACAAATAAATTCACATTGTATTACTCACACATTCACATTCTACTGTATGGCACTTCCACATTAAAAAGCTTCAGCCAAGCGAGAAGCATTGAAGCTATACTTTTTTCTCATGGTTGGTTTGGCTTGTAGCACTTCCTTTTGCACTGCTTTAGACTATGTAGTGATAGAGTTTAACTCTAATCACAGAGAAAGCTATCAAAAAGGACTACGTGAACACAGTGTTAGCAACTCTTATTTGTTCATTTAGTTTCATCTCTTCGCAATAATCCAGTAGTGAACAAATTACAAGTAGGCTCCATAGGGAAATTTTTCATGTTTATTTTTCAAGTAGATCACAGGAGCAGTTATTCTGTGGATCATATGGAAATAATGACTGTCTTTGGTGGGATGGCTTTTTTGTTTTGTTTTGGTTTTTGGTTTTTCGAGACAGTGTTTCTCTGTGTTAACCTTGGCTATCCTGGATTGCTTTGTAGACCAGGCTGGCCTCAAATTTACAGAGATCGTCCTGCCTCTACCTCCCCAAGTGCTGGGATTGCAAATGTGTGCCACTGTGCCCCGCTAAGCAAAAATTCTTTTTACTTTTTTTCTTTTCTTCTTTTCTTTTTTCTTTTTTTCTTTCTTTCTTTCTTTTTTTTTTTTTTTTTCGAGACAGGGTTTCTCTGTGCAGCTTTGACTGTCTTGGTCTCACTTTGTAGAACAGGCTGGCCTGGAATCACATCTATCTGCCAGCCTCTGCCTCCTGAGTGCTGGGATTAAGGGTGTGTGCCACATGCTTGGCTAGCAAAAGATTCTTAAGGGCATGGACTTTAAAAGCCACAGCACATATTTCAGATAAAGTTCAGTACTGTTTATGAAAACCAGAAATCAGCATCCCATACAGCAATACATTTAAAAGTTGAATACAATAGTATCAACTAACCTGATTAAGGTAAAATATTCACTAGTATGAACAATTTCAAGAGTGGGGCTGAGCTGGGTGTGGTGGCACATACCTGTAATCCCAGCACTCAGGAGGCAGAGGCAGGTGGATCTCTGTGAGTTTGAGGCCAGCCTGGTCTACAAAGGGAGTCTAGGACTGTCGCTATAGCGCAGAGAAACCCTGTCTTGAAAAACTAAAATAAAAAAGAAAAGAGAAAAGAACAAAAAAGAAAAAAAAATGATAAAAAAGAGTGAGTCTACTGGCTACTCATGTTCAGTTTCAGTGTGAATGAAAGAGTAAATATTGCTGTACTGAAAAAAAAAAAGAGGACTGTTCAGTCCCAGAAGAGAAAACTTCTTAGTTTTTCTACTAAAGAATACCCCCAAAGCTGAATTTTCTCCATTGTCTAGTTAATTCAAATATGTCACATTAAGGATTTAATTTGGTTTAAGAGATTTAGGGAAAAGGTGAATTATTATATCTGATGGTTAGCTACACATCTATATTTTCCTTAGGCTCCAAACCTTATTTGTCTGGAATATTTTGAGAAGAATGTGTCTGTATTTTAATATAGCTGCTGAAATCTAAGCTGTCCTGGAGCACTCAACAATGACTGTCCTCATGGGCCTCAGCTGAATCCACATTTCTCACAATTGGCTCCTGTGCATTCACAATGTGAGACACACATGGGATGGAGGCACAGGTGTGGACTAAGTTCTACCTTCTTCACAGACTGTATACAGAGAAATATATTGTCTTACTGAGACAAAGGCTAACTAGAATTTCATTCAGGTACAGAAGTCTATTTGATATGGAAAGTCAAATGATGCTTGATTATTTCGTGTTATCATTAACACTAATAGAATAACAAGCTCTATGCCTCAAGGATGCTGAGGAAATCTTCTAAGAAGTTGTTGCCCTTAGTTTCTCATTAAAATAAAACATTTAACATATTAACTGATCCAGAAGCTCCAGCTCTAAGGGGATCAGAAGTCTAGAAGGACCATCGGTACCTGCATGCCCATGCATCTACATCTCTTTGCATAATTAAAATATAATTAACATATAATTAAAAATAAAAGCTAGATGTCTCAAGAACTCTGTATGTTATCATTTTCTATTCATTAAGGCTTACAAGTTGTCAAAAGTAATTATAGTAGCTGGGCGTGGTGGTGCACGCCTTTAATCCCAGCACTCAGGAGGCAGAGGCCAGCGAATCACTGAGACTACAAGGTCAGCCTGGTCTACAAAGTGAGTCCAGGAAAGCAAGAGTTATCACACATAGAAACCCAGTCTTGCAAAAACAAACAAAGAAGTAATTTACAGTGTTAAAACTCAATAAAGCCAGGAGTGGTGGTGCATGCCTTTAATCCCAGCACTCAGGAGGCAGAGGCAGGCAGATCGCTGTGAGTTGGAGGCCAGCCTGGTCTACAAAGCGAGTCTAGGACAGCCAAGGCTACACAGAGAAACCCTGTCTCAAAAAACAAACAAACAAAAACAAAACTTAAGATTGTGGTTAAACTTGCAAAGGTAATGTGGAGTCTTCTAATATGCTGGTATTGCATATGTTGCCAGTCAGACAGGAACATGAGATTTGTGAAAATTCATCAATCTGTCCAACATTCCTTGTGTACTTTTGCTATGTACATCCACTTTAATATAAAGTTAGTTGGAACTTTACAAAAAGCTTTGTGGTATGTTATGTCCAATGCAAAAATAAAAATAAAAATCATGACTTTTTATAGATTTGCCTTCTGAATTCAGAAAAAAAAAACAGTATGGAATTAAGACTCCATGATCTGGGGGCTGGAGAGATGGCTCAGAGGTTAAGAGCACTGGCTGCTCTTCCAAAGGTCCTGAGTTCAATTCCCAGCAACCACATGGTGGCTCACAACCATCTATAATGAGATCTGGTACCCTCTTCTGACATGTAGGTGAAATACTATATACATAATAAATAAATAAATAAATCTTAAGATTCCATGAGCTACTGTTTTGTTTCAAGTTTCTTTGGCTTGCTAACCTTTATACCCACTATGTGAATTCTCTGTCCACTTATTCACTGGTTTAGCACTACAGAGTCATTAACACTTCCTCTGGCAGTATGATCTAGGTGACAGATCTATCTCTTTCTCTTTCCTTTCCACCCTTCCTTCCTCATTCTTCCTCCCCTTTTTCCCTCCCTTTCTTCTCCCCGCTCTAATTCTGGGAATTGAATCCAGGACCTTTTACACCCTATACAAACATTCTAGTCCAGTGGCTATCTTATCTGAATAAAATCTTGCTTCATAGAAAATACAACGTGTTGGATTAAATTTTTTAGCCTAGTTTATTGAAAAAATTACAGTTAGACACTGATTTTTACACGTTGGCAACTTACTTCTAAATAAATCTCCCAGTTGTTGACAATAGTGCTTTTTAAAAGGTAATTATATTCTGGTTGTGGTATGTATGTGTCAAGGAAGAAATATCCATTATTTGAAAGTTGATCACCGCACAACACACTGAATGGGGGTCACTACTTTTCATTTAGGTTTGTTTGTTTGTTTGTGTGATTTTTTTCACAGCCAAAGCAGAGCTTGTCATGTGTCATTCCCAAGTTAATTATCACTTTATTATTGCCTATTGGACTATAGTGTAGGCTTTCATTGCACAGCCCGTGTACATTCAGTCTTTCGCGAACTTGTTTGTTTTTCCGAGGGTTTCTCTGTATGACCTTGACTTTCTTGTACTGTCTTTGTGCAACAGACTGGCCTTGAACTCATAAGGGTCTGTCTGCCTCTGCCTCCTGAGCGCTGGGATTAAAGGCATGTGTGACCACACCCTGCCTCATCACACTATTCTTAAGAGCTCCCACACCTGCTCGTTCACATTCCTGTGAATGAGTTTGTACAGTTCTTCGTCATTCTGTCGTTTTGTGTACTCATTTTCTATAGTACATATTCTCTCTCTCTCTCTCTCTCTCTCTCTCTCTCTCTCTCTCTCTCTCTCTCTCTGTGTGTGTGTGTGTGTGTGACACTATGCATGTATGTTAGAAGTTAGAAGACAGATTTCAGAAGTATGCTCTCCATTTGCCACTAGGTGGGCCCTGGGTATTGAATTTAGGACATTAGGACATAAGCCGTTTCAGAAACTCCACTTCTATCTTCCTTCTAATTTCCAAACACACAATTGGAAAGTGTGATTTGTCCATCAATTGATATGCTGTACCTAAAGGAGACAAAATATCCCCCTGCCACTACTTGATGTCTTGGGAAATTAATTATTTAAAAAAATATATTTTTATTTTGTGTGTGTGAATGTGTTTGTCTGAGTGTGCACCTTATATGTGCAAATGCCCTAGGAGGTGAGAATATGGCCTTGGATCTTCTGGAGTGGGAGTTACAAGCAGTTGTGAGCTGCTTAATGTAGGTTCTGAGAACCGATTCTGGGTCATCTGCATAAGCAAGTCCTTTTAACAGCTGAGCTCTCTCTGTAGTCCTGGAAAGTGAATTCTTGATACCAGTTTTGGTTTCCTTTGCTTTGATAGTAAAGTCATTAAAAGGCCTACCTGAGTCACATTCTTGTTTGTTTGGAAATAGTGCCCTATAACCCAGACAGGTCTTGAACTCATTATGTAGCCCAAGATGACACTAAAATCCTGCTCCTCCCACCTAGGATTAGAGACCTGCACTACAACACATAGCTTCGAGTCAAATGATGGGCATTTTCTGAACTGCACTGAGCTCTAGTGCTTAGACTACGAGGCTTCAGGTTGTCTTCGTTCACTCAAAGGCCTTATAGTTTACAGGACTGTAGGCAAATGATTTCACACAATTTCAAAAGAATGTAGGGTAGCATAAGAATGCAGAAAAGCATCTAAATAGGGTCTGTTGTAATACAGAAAGAAACTGTGGGAAAGATCCAGAGAAGATGATGGTTAAGCACGGGTTTAAAGAATGAGTGAACAGTAGCTAACCAAATAAGGACTGTGGGAATTTCCAGAAGAAAAAAATACCATGAGTAAAGTCACATAGGTGAGAAACACTATGTACGGAATAGGACACGCAAGCTTAAGAGTTAGTGACCAAGACTGGCAAGGGATGATATCATGCAGATAAGTAGGCAGCCAGGTAATTAAGTGTCATGCCTAGTAATGGGATGAATGTTCCCTCCCAAGAAACTGCAAAATGTATATTCACTAAAATAGCCTTCATCATAACTTTTGTGCCTCAGTTGCTCTAATCTCAACAATGACAGAAAGCTGTCTACTGTGGAAGGCTGTCTGTTTCATATATATCATGCTCCTTATAATTTGCCTGTCACCAGGAGTCTTTTCTCCTTCTACTTCCTTAAATACCAGCTGTTTACCCTGGCACATGATGAGTCCTCAATTGGCTTTTCAGCTCTTCTATAAATCCTTTCACACTACCTTTTCCCCCTATGGCTAAGATAGGCTAATAATTCCTTTATCCTAGCCTTTAGATCATACCAGCAGTCTAGAACATTATTAAGGGGACATTTGAGTGCCCCTCCCTCTCTCTCTCTCCACATACACGTATGTGTATGTGATGTAAGGAAGTGTGCACGTAAAAAGCCAAACAAGCCTGTGTGATATTCACCGCCAAGATCGAAGCAACATTATGCTCACACTCATTGTGCTCACACTCATTATGCTCACACTCATTATGCTCACACTCATTGTGCTCACACTCATTATGCTCACACTCTCTATACATCCCTTTCTAGCCTCCTGGACTCCTGAGGGCATATTTCTATATTAAATAAAAAATCCTTGTCAGCCAGCATGGAACAAATGAACTATGCCTAGGGGAAACTTTGACTCTCTGCTGGTTGTCTGTTTGCATGACTTTGTACGATTTAGTCGAACTGTCACCATCTCTTCCATGGACAGACTGAACGTAGATTCTCTGAACTTTTGATGAAGAGTTGCTGCGCTGGTGATCGGAATTGCAGTTAAGTCTTTCCTTTGTGGTTAAGCTGGGTTGATTCCTTACAGTTTACTTTCTAGGCCTCACCTTTCTCGCATAGTGAAGGCTTTTGTTAGGGTTCGAATTTCCCATAAACCTGCTCAATAATTTGTTTGTGTTTGGCTTCTTTGAAATACCACACAAAGCAATCCTTGTAAAAAGCAAAACTATTCCGAAGGCTGAGAAAGGAGCTCGGGATGTAGATTCAAAGTCGTTCTTTTCAGGTACAGGCAGCGGCGTAATCTTATCTTAACTGGCTACATTTCAAGGTGCCCAATTCAGGGGCTTTCCCCTCTGGGAGCACCATTTGCCCCAGATGGTGAAGCGCTTTCGAATGAGGGTCAAAACTTTGGGAAATCAGAAGGCCCAGAGCTGTCTGGTCTGTTCATAAAAATCATAGCAAACGAAACGAGCCCCACTTATTGGGTGTCTCCCACTTCTAGCACTGGGGGAGATCAGCACTTGGCCCCAGGATAGAGACCTGACTGTAAAGCAAGGTTAGGAAGAAGCCAGGAATTTAGGAACGGAGGCAAGCTTGCTAAGGCACCTGCAGAGCTCTGAGTCAAAAGTTGTCAGTCTTCTTTGGCTCTAGCTGCACAGCTCACTTGCTCAGAGCCCAGCCCTTTCCTAGGGCCGGGGCAGGGAATTGCTACATGCAGGATTACCTGGGGGAAAAACCAGAGGCTCACTTTGGTCCCTTCCGGTAATTGAAAGGACTGGGCGTCAGGGAGGGGGAGGAGAGCGCCTCCCTCCATAAATGGTCCCACCCCTGGGCAAGGTGGCTCACTTTGGCAGGTAGCAACGCTTGAGTGTGCACCTGCCACCAGGTGAGCTCAGCCAGACTGTGAGAAGAGACGAGGCGGAGCACGCCAAGGGAGTGAGTGAACCATGGACAGATTGAAGTGCCCGAGTTTCTTCAAGTGCAGAGCGAAGGAGGTAGGGGTCTGGAAGCTTCTGGAGGTGGGGGCAGAGAGGGGAAAAGAGAGGGGAGAGTCTTAATTTTTGTGTTTTGTAGCTGCTTACTATTTTGCCTATTTCTTTCTCTTCAACTCTTTTCAAGTATGCCTGCTATATTAACACAATGTCGACGTGAAAAACAACTTTTATGCTGGTAGTTAGAAAACTTAGGAGCACCTGAACCTGTGTCCCTTGGGAACACCTACAGAATACTGTTCTTTGTCTTTCTCTACACTGTGCTCATATGCTGCAGGGAAATGCAAAAAATGTACTGTCCTTATCTGACCCTAGGAGCATTCCATACTCAAGCAGCTAACAGGTTGGGAAAGAACCCCTCCCCAAGTAGAGAAAGACAGAGTGTGCTCCGCCTGGTGGGAAAGGCTCTGTATATTGTTCTGTGATTTTAGGAAAGCCCTGATTATGCGTTCTAAGGCAGGGAGAGAAGCTATCGGGACATAAAAAGTATGTGGAGTCCATAAAGAGTATGAAATGATTTTCATTTAATTAGATGCTAAACCTGATATTTCTCAACGACCTGATATAATCTCAGGAATGTTGACTCTTCCTAATTTATACTCAAAACTTTTGTATTTGACACGTGTCTGCTTTTGTTTGCTTTCCATGTTTGTGACATTAAACTTGGGTGATCTTAGCTGAAGGGACAGTAAAAATATCTACTTACAGATTTATTTTTTTAATTTGAAGAATCAAATGCTAAGTAATAGTACCTACCAGCAGCAAACTTCTTAGTTTTGCCTATAGGTTTACCACTCTGAATGCTTCCAACCTAGTCTTAGAAGCTCAGTAGGCTTGGTCCTGGTTAGTACTTGGAATGGAGAAATCTCTTGATTTTGAAAACAACTCCCAATGAGTTTTTCACCCTTCCTTTCTGTAACTCTGTGGACTTATGAAAATAGGTTTCTGTGGAATGTCTAACAATAACAGAAAGGGAAGATGTTCATAATAATTTCCTTGTTTAGAAAGTGACAGCTTCATCTGAGAACTTCCATGTTGATGAAAACCAGGAACGTGGTAACTGGTCCAAAAAATCAGATTATCTCCTGTCTATGGTTGGATATGCAGTAGGATTGGGAAATGTGTGGAGATTCCCATATCTGACCTACAACAATGGCGGAGGTAGGCTTTCCTTTCCATTCTTATTCCAGTGGGATGTTACATAATTTTAAAGTAATATAGCATATACAATTGTATATAATATTCTTAAAGAATGTCACACGTGTATATAATGAAATATGATGAATTAAAGAGAGGTATATGGTACTTTGAGTTAGTAAAGAGGATGAGAAATAAACAAAACATTTATAAATGGACTGTGAGTTCAACTTTGGAAGCCACTTCAGAAACCTCTCAGATATAAACTTGATAAAAGTTATTACATGCGGCTGGTGGTGGTGCACGCCTTTAATGCCAGTAGTTGGGAGGCAGAGGCAGGCAGACCACTGTAAGTTCAAGGCCAGCCTGGTCTACAAACTGAGTCTAGGACAGTCAAGGCTACACAGAGAAACCATGTCTCGAAAAACCAAAAAAAAAAAAAAAAAAAAAAAAAAAAAAAAAAAAGTTATTACATGCAATACTTCTGAGTTTGTTTGAGAAACCATATAATCATCAACTAGGACTTTCAAAACTGTGTCCAGACTCAAGTTAAGCTTTGCTTGATTTAGAAGTATGAAAAAGTAGGAAATTCTAGCTCTTTTTAAAAGCTCAAGTAAATTGTTTCCTTGGCTAGAGTAAGGCATTTTTATAATTTCAGCCTGAACAGAAATAGTTATAAAATAATATTTCAAGTTGCAATATTCAGTTATTTCAAATTCCACTGACCAGTAGAATAAAAATAAAATACAATAGAATTTAGTTCAAAGCTATATTTTTTTTTCAAAAATAATACTTTTTAGACCTTATAAATTCTTAAGGTCTTCTCAGTAAAAATACAAAAATAAGTAAGGTAACACACAGTGAAAGAAAATGAGTTGCACAATACTCTAGTAATGTGGAAACAGCTTTTCACTTACACCATTTTAACTTACTTGTGCTTACAGGTTCGGTTAGAAGGATAGAGGTGACATGTGCCTGTATTTCATAATTGAATACCATTGAAATTTTGCCAGTATAATTATTTTTCTCCTGGCACAATAGGATTTTGTGTGGTGATGTTTCAACCACATTTCTTGTTAATTGAGTGTATTAAAACACTCACACTGACCCTCAGAGACTCAAGAAAGGAGCTCTGTTTATTAAACACTTTAATTGTGGGTAGCTTAAATTCCCTCATCCAGGACTTAGGTCATCTAGTAGTGGTTTTGAAGTAAATATTAGTTGGCAAATGAGTCAATAATCACGATCTTTTTGGTGTCTGTGTCCTAAGGCTCCTTTGAGCTTCTTATAATTGTGTTTACAATAAGATATACACTGTGATTTGACATCATACATTCAACCAATAATCACCACAACTTTCCAGGAAATGAATTAGACTAATTTTAATAGAGTATTTTAAAATGTGATGCAAATGAAATAATTTTATTTTTCATATGCCATTGCCTATTTTTCTCCTGTTTCCGCTAGAAGTTAACATGGAACAATAAAGATGACATTATTTGTGTAATAGCTAATCTACATTCTTTAAGTCCTTTTAAAGTTCATGAGTAGCAAGGAAAATAATTAGGGAAAATTGTAACACAGTAAATGAAGTGTAATAACCCATAAGCCTGTTTTCATTCATTGAGGAGCTCTGTCTTGTTTTTATTAACTGTTGCCAAGATTTCTAGAATGTTTGGTTAGGATATTTAACATTATGTCTCTGTTTGATTTTATAGTTTGGTAAACATTTTAATGAGAAATATCATGTCCCAAATATGGGTGGAAGAAGTAAAACAAACGGTTTAAAAGGGGAGGGAGGGGCCTAATATAATCATGTAGGAGATTAATTCTTGTCATATTGGAATTTAACTGAATAAGTCTCAAAAGGTCAGAGTCTTCTAACGATACCAGTACTTTTCTTATTAACATTGAATAAAGAGCCTTATTGGCTATTAATAGAGCTATATACATATTTGCAGTAATTTCCATTCTGAACCCTACTTACCATTTACATCTTACATTTTAAAAGTAATCCATGTATTGCTGAGAAAGGAAGAAGGAAAGAGAGAAAGGGAGGGGAACTAACATTGAAAACATGTCATATACTTATAGTGTTGCCATTGTTTCATCAGTAAATGAGTAAATTTCACTATTAACTGCCAAAGGCCCAGCATTTGAACTGTTAACAGAAATTGATGGGTTAGTATTGAGTTCCCATTTTATAAGAATGTAAGATTCACAGGTTATAAAATTTTCCTAGGTCAAATAAATATAAGATGATAAAGCCAGCATTTTAATATATGTTTATCTGGCTCTACAATGTCTGATCTTTCAGCTACACTCACTGACATTTTATAGGCTATTGTTTTTAATAGGTGCCGTAACTTTATTAGGTAACATTTCTATCCCCAGTTGGTTAATGAGAAGCTCAGTTACTACAATTCAGTACTTTCTCACTAAAAGTAATACAATTTGCACCTCAAACCAGATCAGTCAAATTCTACTATATTGGGACACTTTAAAATGTTATGCTATTTGTCAAAATGTCCACAAGACTTTCAAATATATTAGTATATTTATCTTTTTGCTTTTTAGGTGCTTTCTTGATTCCCTATACAATTATGCTGGCATTGGCTGGTTTACCTTTGTTCTTCTTGGAATGTTCACTGGGACAATTTGCTAGCTTAGGTCCAGTTTCAATTTGGAGGATTCTGCCACTGTTTCAAGGTTGGTATTTAAGACTTAAACACCATGACTATTGGTCTAGATCAGCGATTCTCAATCTATGGGTTGACTCCTTTTGTGTGGGGGGAGGCAAATGACTCTTTCAGAGGGGTTGCCTAAGACCATCTGCATATGAAATATTTACATTACAACTCAAAAACAACAAACTTGGAGTTATAATGCAGCAGTGAAAAAATGTTATGTTTGAGGGCCACCACAACATGAGGAACTGTATTAAAGTGTCAAAAGGTCACAGCATTACAAAGATTGAGAACCACTGGTTTAGATGCAAGTATAACAGTTTCTGCTTTGTGGAAAAAAACTGAATTTAAAATTCTGACACCTTTGATATCATAGAAGGTGAGCACAGAATGCTCAGAGGCAGAAATGGATAAAGAGGAAGCCATATTGGTTTTTAAAAAAGTTATATGTTATAGTTAAGAGAAATAAATTTGCCAGGTGGTGGTGGTGCCCACCTTTAATCCAAACACTCAGGAGGCAGAGGAAGGCAGATCCCTGTGAGTTCAAGGCCAGCCTGGTCTTTAGAGTGACTTCCTGGAAAGGCAGAGCTATACAAAGAAACCTTGTCTTGCAGATAAAAATATAAATTTAAGAAAGCTACAACTTATAGATTTATAAATTGGAGAATAAAAAACAAAGAATCAAAGCATGGTGACTGTAGTTGATGACATATATTATATTCATATATTATAATCTCATAAGTGAAGATAGTGCACCATTAAGAATTATTACCAACAGCTAGGCATGGTGGCGCATACCTGTAATCCCAGCATTCAGGGAGGCAGAGGCAGGCAGATCACTGTGAGTTCGAGGACAGCCTGGTCTACAAAGTGAGTTCAGGACAGTCAAGGATACACAGAGAAACCCTGTCTTGAAAAACAAAAAAAAAAAAAAAAAAAAAAAATTAAAAAGAATTCTTACCAATAAAACAATAGTCACCGGAGGCAATGTGCTTGCTAATTAGAAGGTTAATTTATTCCACAATATGTATACAATTCAAACATCACAGAGTACAGGAACAATACAGTTTTCTCTTTCAATTAAAAAAATACAAAAATGACAGTCTAAGGCAAAGATGATGTTGATTCTTTTGTGTATGTTTTGTGTATACACATGGACTTCTTTGAGTGCATGCACACATGTGCATGAATGCATGTGAAGGGTGAAGGTCAGTGTCATATATGGTCTCTCACTGAACTTGGAGCTCATTGCTTGGATGGACAGGAAGCACTGGAGAGACCCTGCCTCTACCTTTTCAGTGGTGGGACGTTAGGTGCACTATATTACAGCAGGATTTTAAAGGAAAAAACTGTAGGTGCTGTCAATCAAACTCAGGTACTAATTCTTCTATCACTATAGCAAATACTTTACCCACAGAGCCACCTCCCCAGCCTCCAAATATTAACTTTTCTTCTTACCAGGATGCACATATAGGAAAAGTTAGGAAGGACACTAAAAAGAGAATTATCAGGGTGTAATTATTTGGCAATTTTCACCTTTTAAATTATTTTGCCACATAGACCTGTTGTGCATTAACTTCAAGGTCCTGGATTTTAAATGTTTTATTATTATCATTATCATTTTATTTTATGTATATGTGCACATGCGTATATGCCACAAGTGTGTGAGTGCCTGGAGAGGCCAGAAGAGGGCATTGGATCTCATGGAAGTTAGAGTTACAGGAAGTTGTGAGCCACCCAGTATGGATGCCTAACTGTTTGAACAGCAAGTCTTCTTAACCACTGAGCCATCACTCCAGCCCCAAGGCTTTGTCTTTTAAGATATATATTTTTAAAGATTTATTTATTACATTTACAGTGTTTTACCTGCATGTACGCCTGCACACCAGAAGAGGGCACCAAATCTCATTATAGATGGTTTGAGCCACCATGTGGTTGCTGAGAATTGAACTCAGGACCTGTGGTAGAGTAGCCAGTGCTCTTCACCTCTGAGCCATCTCTCCAGCCCCCAAACTGTTTCTTGTACACCTTTTTTTTTTTTCCGAAACAGGGTTTCTCTGTGTAGCCTTGGCTGTCCTGGACTCACTTTGTAGACCATGCTGGCCTCGAACTCACAGAGATCCGCCTGCCTCTGCCTCCCAAGTGCTGTGATTACAGGCATTGGCCACTATCACCCGGCTTCTTGTAAATTTTTGTTTTACTGTTTTTGCAAAGCTTTTATAAAGTCCCACCAAGAAAAGCTGAAGGGCAGACCACTATTTTTTCTTGATTATTCCTGGTAGGACAATAGTGATGCTGAAAAAAAATGCCTTGATGGTTGTCAGACATTAAGCTTCCTTTATCTAGTCACTAAATTTTTTTTTCAAAAGCCCTCAGTGTAGCATTAGCAGGACATATTTACTGAGGTAAATAGAATCCTTTGCTGGAAGATGGGAGATGCTACTTTTACTACTAGTCTAAGAATAGGAGCTATAGTCCATATGCTAAAGTGCACTGTGAACTCACTCAGTTGGAAAACCATTGGAGGTTTAAATTCAGATTGTTTCTGAACTTTTACATTTTCTGCCTCCTTTCTTGTAGAAACACAGGGCTGTGCCTTTAAGGATGATATATCTGAAGTTTCCTTTACTATTTGACAAGTGTTTTCCCAATAAAGACGTAAACTTTGATGAGTGAGTCTATAGGCTATGAACATTGATGCTTTTTGAGACCTGTGTTTCCTGCTATGATAAAGATTTGCAGAGTTACTCAGAAAGACTCATTGACACAGGATTTTGTGAACTGGCTAAATCTAGGTCTTTGTTCCTTAGCTGTGTAACCTTTCTCACCACCTGAAAACATTCTCCAAATGCCAGGGATAAATTTTTTTCTACCTTTTGGGAAGAAGAACCTGGGGAGATGACTCAGCAGTTATGAGCACTTTGCTCTTCAAGAAGACTCACATTTAGGTCCCAGCACCTACAATGTTTCAGGGTCTCCTGTAACTCCAGCTCCAGAGGATTCAATGCCTCTGTCTTCTGCAAGCACCTACAGTATGTGTGCATCCTCACAGGTGTGTGAGTGCATGCACGCGTGCACATACACACATACACACACACATACAAATATAATTTGAAGCAATAACAATACATTCTTTTACATTTATGAAATTTAGGAAGAAATGTATTGAGAGAGTAACACCCCTCCATGCCAGGCACAATTTTTTTTTCTGAATTACAACATCGAGTTAGTTATGCAGAAAAAAATATTTTTCTTATAGCTTTTGTGTATACTTTGTGGAAATCAAGTGCAGCTCTTTTCATGGGTCAGCAAGACCAATTTCACTTTTTAATTGTTTTGTTTTCCAGGTGTGGGAATCACGATGGTTCTGATATCCATTTTTGTGACAATCTACTACAATGTCATCATTGCCTACAGCCTTTACTACTTGTTTGCTTCTTTTCGAAGTGTGCTGCCGTGGGCCAATTGTTCTTCTTCTTGGGCAGACGAAAACTGTAGCAGATCCCCAATAGGTAAATTTCATTCTCTTAACTTTGAAAATATTACTAACTGTATAATTCTGTTATATTGCTCAAATAAGTTTACATGATTAAATCATTTTCTTTTCTTTCTTTCTTTCTTTCTTTCTTTCTTTCTTTTTTTTTTTTTTTTTTTTTTTTTTTTGGTTTTCCAAACAGGGTTTCACTGTGTAGCCTTGGCTGTCTTAGACTCACTTTGTAGACCAGGCTGGCCTCAAACTCACAGCGATCTGCCTGCCTCTGCCTCCTGAGTGCAATTAAATAATTTTCTAACTAATTTCAGTGTGACTTTATGAAAGGCAAGGCCACATCTAGAAGTACCTCTTGCAAATCGAAGGTCTGTGCAGGAGATAACAAAAAATGAGACAGTAGTTTTTAAACATTTTTCTATCTTTAACAACAGTAAGCCAGGCATGGTGGCACACACCTTTAATCCCAATACTTGGGAGGCAGACACAGGTGGATCTCTGTGAGTTTCAAACCAGCCTGGTCTACAAAGAGAGCCCAGGACAGCCAAGGCTACACAGAGAAACCCTGTCTCGAAAAACCAAACCAAACAAACAAACAAAAAAAAGTCAAAACAAACACCAGTAAATAGTAGTAGTAAAGAAATATGAGATAATGTAGCATTAATACTCAAGTATGTTTCAGTTGGGATTATCCATACCAGAGGGTAAATTTATGTAACTTTAAAGCGTTTGAAGGGTTTAAAGGGGTCAGTGTATCCCTGCAGATTGCTTAAGTCACCTTCTTACTAAAAGTTCTGTTAAACACTAAACCTCAACTAAAGTAACTGTTATTCTATAGCAGCTTTTACTATAAATATGACCACAGTTTATTTTCTTTTCTTTTCTTCTTTTTGGTTTTTCTAGACAGGGTCTCCATGTGTAGCCTTGGCTGTCCTAGATTCACTTTGTAGACCAGGCTGGCCTGGAACTTACAGCGATCTGCCTGCCTCTGCCTCCCCAGTGCTGGGTATGACCACAGTTTAAATGGGCAGCTAGTATTATTATCTTAGTTGTAGAGAAGATTTGATGTATTGAATGTTGCATGCTTTATTCTGTTTGTAATTTTTTATATATATTTATTTTTTTGTTAATTTATTCTTGTTACATCTCAATGGTTATCCCATTCCTTGTGTCCTCCCATTCTTCCCTCCCTCCCATTTTCCCCTTATTCCTTTCCCCTATGACTGTTCCTGAAGGGGACTTCCTCCCCCTGTATATGCTCATAGGGTATCAAGTCTCTTCTTGGTAACCTGCTGTCCTTCCTCTGAGTGCCACCAGGTCCCGGCGAGGATGTGGGGAGAGAGGAACACTTCTTCATTGCTGGTGGGAATGCAAACTAGTACAGCCACTTTGGAAATCTATCTGGTGCTATCTCAGAAAACTGGGAATAGGGCTTCCTCAAGACCCAGCTATTCCACTCCTTGGAATATACCCAGAAGATGCTCCAGCACACAACAAGAAAATTTGCTCAACCATGTTCATTGTAATTTTTTTCTACCTTTACTAAGTAACAATTCAAATATGAACTTTAGTATTTTCCATTAAAATCTTTGTATCCTCTGCACAAAAGCATTCTTATACAGCTACGCATATAGATCTGTGTATCTATAGTATTTACTTATTTGTTTATTTATCATTTTTGTAGTAACTGGCTGTAATGTGAGTACAGACATGGGAGAGATGTTTATGAACATAACCTGGGTAAATATCAACAATTTGACCTGCTCGAATAATAGTGAAGTTTCTCAGCCAGGACAACTGCCCAGTGAACAGTATTGGGAGTAAGTATTGATTGGCTTCTTCTTCTTCTTTTTTTTTTTGTGGGGGGTGGGTTTCAAGACAGGGTTTCTGTGTGTAGCCCTGGCTGTCCTGCACTTGCTTTGTAGGCCAGGCTGGCCTCGAACTCATAGAGATACACCTGTCTCTGCTTCCCGAGTGCTGGGATTACAGGTGTGCTCCACCATGCCCGGCTTTGATTGGCTTCTTAAACAGGTATTATTGAAGGGTTTTATGAACCACATGAACTATTGGTTAGCTTCTTTCTCCCATTTTATTTTATAGTTTTCCTACAAGTATATAATGTGAGTTGAACATATTTCTGTTTATATACCTTCCCTCATTTTAATGCACATAAATAGACAGAAGAACTATGACAGATAAGTATTTTATTTGGTTCAAATGTTTACCTAACCTAGATGAGTTAAATTATCTGAAAAGTTAGCTCACTGTTGACAATGTATCTTTTACAAGTGAGCTGTTCAGTGCATACATCACTGGAAGTAATGGTTTACTAATAATGATTAGTTAAATGTTCGTGTTAGGGAACTGTAGAGCACAGGAGATCTATGGGCACATAAAGGTGCCTGCTGCTAAACCAGACAATCTCAGTTTGATATCTGGCAACCACATGGTAGAAGGAGAGAACTGACTCTGAAAGTTGTCCTCTGACTACCACCCATGTGCAGTGGAATGTACATCCTCATACATCCACACAAAATATAAATTTTGAATATAATAAGAAAATTTTAATGATAAACAATTAGGGTCTGGAAAGATGATTCAGAGTTTAAGAGCATTCTCTGTTTTTGCAGAGGGCCAGATTTTGGGTTCCACATGGTGGCTTATAAGTCTCTGGAACCCAAGTGCCAGAGGATCTAATACCCTCTTTTAGCCTATATGGGCGCCAGACATACATACGGCTCATATATACATACGTAAGGACCTGGAGGGGATAGGAGCTCCACAAGGAGACCAATGGAGCCAACAAATACAGGCACGGGGGAGGATGGAGTGGGTGTCAGTGCTGCAGAAACTGATGCATCAACCAAGAACCAAACATGGTGAGGACCTAGACCCTCTGCTCAGATGCAGTAGATAGGCATCATAATCTCCTTGTGGGTCCTATAGGATGGAGAGTAGGGGCTGCCTCTGATATAGACTCTGGTGCCCACATGTTGATCAATTCCCCCTGGTGGGGCAGCCTAGCCAGGCCACAGAGGAAGAGCATGCAGGCAGTCCAGATGAGACTTGATAGGCTGAGGTCAGATGATAGGGGAGGAGAGCTCCCCCTTTCTGAGGTCTAGGGGATGGGGGAGGGGGGATGAGGGAAGGAGGGTGGGGCTGGGAGGAGATGAGGGAGGGGGCTACAATCAGGATGTTAAAATGAACAAATTAAAAAATTAAAAATTAAAAAGCCCTCTAATGCACATAAAAAAATCTTCAAAGTAACAATCACCACTTCCACAGTCAAGGCTCAGGGAACATTTTGGAAAGAGGAGGCACAAAAAATTATTGCAGGGGCTAGCCTCTACAATGGTCAGGACCTGCAGAGGAGATAAAGAGTTGTCAAGGGAGAAGTGAGTCAGGCACTGGGGTTGGGGGAGCCTTAAATCCTAACTGACTGTCAATTGGGGTGTTTCTTTATCCATACAGAATTCAGTAGGCAGGGGTATATTCATGTTGTTCCAAAATAGAGATTATATCATTTTTGTTTCCTGGATGTGGTTCAACTTCTTCTTGGTCATTAGTCATTACTGATAAACTGTGAGAGAACAGAGTTATCTTTTTATTTTTTTTTTAAAGTTTTTCTTTTTCCATTTTTTGAGGTAGGGTCTCTCTGTGTAATCTTGGCTGTCCTGGACTCACTTTGTAGACCAGGCTGGCCTTGAACTTATAGCGATTCCACTGCCTCCGCCTCCCGAGTGCTGGGATTGAAGGCACAGAGTTATCTTTTGCAATCATTTTCTCTCATCAACCCGACAACCCAACTTTTAGCAGTCTTGCAGAGTTTCAAGGACATTAGACAGAAAGAAAATCTCCAAGCTGGCCTGCACAGATTGCCATGTCCCAAGCAGTGTATTATCAACTTTTAATGGTCAGGGTACGAATTGTCACAAGGCCCAAGAAAAATCTTCAAGCCAAAACTGCTGAAGCTATTATTCATTTTCTGGCATAATACAATGTTTATTTCTTATGTATTTGTAGAATTTACTTATATGTCTAATCTTGGTATTCTTTTGTTCCTTGGTCATATGATACCACAGTGGTCCTGCATGAGCTGAATTTTCTAGGAAAGGGGGATCTTCTTTATTAAGACAGGGTGGTACATTTACACTATGGAATACTACTCAGCTATTAAAAACAAGGAATTCCCGAAATTTGTGGACAAATGGGTTGATCTAGAAATTATCATAATGAGTGAGTTCACCCAGAAGCAAAAAGAGACAAACGGTATATACTCACTTATATCAAAACACAAGTCCAAGGGATACGTACCATGAAAAACTTTACTTACCAAAAAAGTGGGTCAGAAAAGAGGACATCCTATTGAGACTCTAGGCAAGAGTAGCATGGAAGAATGGGGAAATAGTAGGACCCACAGGGTTCTGGAAACCTACAATAAGAACTTTATAACAGGCAGATCTGGGTCCTGGGGTCCTCCTCAAACTAAGGCACCAGCCAAGGAGAATATAGGCAGCAAGCTTCGAACCCCTACCAAGACCTATCCGACGAACAGGACATTCTCCACCGTTGAGTGGAGAGTGAGATCTGACTCTCACATGAACTCTGGTGCCCCTTTTCTGACCACGTCCCCTGGATGGGGAGGCCTAGCGGCACTCAGAGGAAGGATAGCTAGTTACCAAGAAGAGACTTGATATTCTAAGAGCATATATAGGGGGAGGAGGTCTCCCTCAATCACAGACATAGGGGAGGGGAGAAGGGGCGAAATAGGACGGAGGGAAGAATGGGAGGAAACAGGGGAAGGGCTAACAATAGAGATGTAATATGAATAAATTAATAATAATAAAAAAAAGACAGGGATTCTCTGCATAGCCCTGGCTGTCCTGGAACTTGCTTTGTAAACCAGGCTGGCCTTGAATTCACAGATTCTTGTGCTTCTGCTTCCTGAGTGCTGGGATTAAAGGCGTGCACCACCACTGTTCAGCTGGAAAGGGGGATCTTAATACTTCATTCTTTTACCATTTAGCCACACCATTCTTTGTCCATCAGTAGTGGGAAGGAGCTTTAATTTGATCTGCTGCCAACTTCTCTAGCCCACCAAGTCTTGTTTACCATTTTGAGTTTACTTTGTTCTGAATATCTTGTTCCTGAGTAAGTGCAGGAGCAGATATTCCGAGAGTATCTGGGGAGTCAGCACATCGTAAGGTCTCTGATGTCTTTGAGTCACAAGTTCCAGGGCATAAGGAAGACCTTCAAGTAGGACCAGATAAGGATATCTCCCTAAAAGTAGGAGGGGTAGTATGCTCAGGACTTTTCCGGGAAAACTTAGAAGCAATACTGGAAGAAGGCGTAAATGCTTCATAAGAAATTTCCCACCAATCCAATATCTCCAAATTGTACAATATTAAAAGCTGCTCCCCCCCCCTCAATCCATTCAACACATGGAGATCAAGACCAAAATTCAAAGACCTCACCACAGTGATTGTATCATTCAGCTCAGCTTTGCTGGATCTTTGTCAAGCAGCTGTGCTGGCTTTATGACTTTCACTCATCCCATTAGATATGGCTGTGCCAGATTGTAAAAGCAAAGGGATCAAGTGGTTTCTGTTGCTGTGAAATTAGGTCTCCAATCACTGGGCGTGGTAGCACATGCCTTTAATCTAGCACTCAGGAGGCAGAGGCAGATCGATCTTTGTGAGTTCAAAGCCAGCCTGATCTACAAAGTGGGTCCAGGACAGCCAAGGCTACACAGAGAAACTGTATCTTGAACCTCCCTCCAAAAGAAATTATGTATTCTGGTAAAGTCAGAAACTATACCTATAAAGTTTCAGTGACATGATTAACTAAAAGTGAGCTGAACAAGGATGATACCAGTGGACATACAAAAGTGGAGGAGGAGATGGCTATATGGTCTCAACCCTACAAAAAGTACCGTAGGGAACTGAGTGAAGCTAGGAGCAGAAAAGGTAGTCTTCCTCAGGGAAGGACACTGTAATTAGTTGTCCACTGCTAAATAATCAGACACAAAAGGGTATCACAAAGCACTACAATCCTTCTATGAAAGCTATGATAAACTTTGCACTGTTGTTGTCTTTTGGACATCCTGATACCATTTCTATTGAATACATATGAAATAGTGGGACTGCTAGAGGGTATGATGAATATTTTAATATTTTAATTA
This sequence comes from Acomys russatus, assembly GCF_903995435.1. Classification (NCBI taxonomy): domain Eukaryota; kingdom Metazoa; phylum Chordata; class Mammalia; order Rodentia; family Muridae; genus Acomys; species Acomys russatus. Next base: position 92,173,537 of record NC_067169.1, on the reverse strand, counting down.
TTTTGAAGACTCTCAATAATATATTCTCAAACCTGGTGCTTTAACATTTTGAGTTTTTATTTATTTATTTATTTTTCTTTTTAAAATTTTATTAATTTATTCATATTACATCTCAACAGTTATCCCATCCCTTGACATTTTGAGTTTTTAAATGTTTCTAATTGTCACACTAAAAATTGAGGTTCTGATTTTTTAAGTTTTTTAATTATTATTTGAGAGCAAGAGAGAGAGAGTGACAGAGCAGGGGGGGAGAGAGCGAGAGAGAGAGAGAGAGAGAGTGAGAGAGAGAGAGAGAGAGAGAGAGAGAGAGAGAGAGAGAGAGAGAGAGAGAGAGAGAGAGAGAGAGAGAGAGAGAGAAGAGAGAGAGATTGATTGAGAGGGCATGTGAGTACAGATGCTTACAAAGGCTAGAGGTATCAGATCTCCCTGGAGCCAGAGTTACAGGAGGTTGTTGTGAGACCCTTGATGTGAGTGCTGAGAACCAAATCCAGGTCCTTTGGAAGAATAGAAGGGACTCTTCTTTGAACCATCTGTCTAGCTTCAGAACTAGCCTTATAGATGTATGCATGTTACTCTGGGAAATAATGAAATTTTACAGAAAATCATTGACTATATGAAGAATCAGGCCATTTCAATTCGATTTCACATACAAGTTTTGAAGAAGTAAATACATAACGCAATATTAAATGTCTTATTCATGAATTCATTGTGAGGAAATACCACATTGAGTCACAAGAAGCTACCAGATAAAAGTTTAATTTCTTTATATACAGGAGATAAAAAAATGTTGGCAGGAAATCATGACTAAAGCCTTATTGTAGGTGCTTGAAATGTGGACTGCCTTTGGGTAAGCTTGAGGTTCAAAGTCTGTTTTGAAGGAATAATATTTGTCTCTTCATAAAACATTGTCTATCAATAAAAGGCTTACAAGTTTAAGATACGATATTCTGAATACCCTTTGGATAAACACATTATGAAGTCCAGTTTTTAAGCAAAGAACTGAATCTATGCTTATAAAATGTCTAATGTATTTCAGTAAAGTGGCACTCCAGAGGTCAAGTGGAATGGATGAAACTGGAGGGATTGTGTGGTATTTAGCTCTTTGTCTTCTTCTTGCTTGGATCATAGTTGGAGCAGCACTATTTAAAGGAATCAAGTCCTCTGGCAAGGTAAGTTGGAAGTCATGTTAGTGGTGCAGTTGCCAACTTTATTGTAGTTCCATCAAATACTATTAATGGATATTTTTTTTTGTATAATAAGAACATTCAAATCCTTGAAAGTTTTTTTTATACAAGACATTCGCATTTTTAAGCATATACATATGGTCATTGCTATTCTTAAAAAGAAAAAAAATTAACATAAGCCTGTACAATTGCTTGAAACTCAGACCCTACTAGCTGAGATGGCATTCTGGGGCCTGAGAATATGGTTTTAAAATTTCTGTCCCAAAATAAACATGTTGAATGATGTTCAGTGTACAGTGTTTTCTAGGATAATAGCAGTTGAAGACAGAAAACTATGTAATCATTCATTTGAATTACTCTTTCCCAATGGAGTAAGAATCTTCTCTGTCACTGAAGAGTCCTCTTCTGAGAAGCATTAACCTTTTTCCACTTCATTTAAAAAACAAAACAAAACAAAATAAAGAGCTCAGTTGCAACTTAAAAGAACAGAAATATTTTCCTGTGAAGAATTGCATATTACCTAGAAAAGTGTAATTTTACATGTTTCTAATCAACCAAAGTGATGTTAGCTAAAAACTCAAAAGCAGAAATAATTGCATGCACTTATTAGTGTCCTGTAGCATTATGAATGACGTGAATGCAATGACACATGTGGTTTCTTAAAAAAAAAAAAAAAAACTACTACAAATAATTCAAACCCAGTGGAAACTTTCCTATCCGCTCCATTTGTATGTTTTTGAAACCTTTAGTTCCTTTATGATGTAATGTTTTCTTGCAAAAGTCTATTAAAGGCAATTTTAATTAGGCAATTGGTATTTATTGGTCTCTTGGGTGACTTATTTACATTATTTTCTTAAGCATATTATTAACAAGATATCTGTGAATCAAAGAAATTACATGTTATTGTATAGCTAGCTTCAAGAGCTACTATCTGTTCACTTGAAAGCCTGTGCCATCTAACACAGGAGTGGTGTGCTATGTGCAGTGTGCTGCATGTATATACTCATTCTCTCTTAATGGTAGCTTTAAATAACATGTGGTCAGCATGCTCTGTATTCACTTTAGTGAAACTCTCGTGAGATCTAGACATGTACTAGGACATATTTTCCTTTAAGTTGGGAACTGAAAAGCCTAACGTTCCTAGTTTTACATTTCTTAGCTCAGTGCAAAAGTTTACTGAGAGGAGACACTCAGTCCCCTTGGGCACATGTAAGGATCTACTTGGACAGTGCTTGATCTAGAGCCCAAGCCAACATTGCTGATATATTGTTTGCTTATAGCATGAACCTTAGAAATACTGCTCTCTACATCAAAGCACTTAAAAATGGATTCATTCTTTGAGGGCCATCAGGCCGCCCCACCAAGGGGAGGTGGTCAAATATGGGGCACCATAGTTCATGTCAGAGTCAGTTCCTTCTCTCCACATAACTGTGGAGAATGTCCTGTCCACTGGGTAGATCAGAGTAGAGGTTCGATGGTTACTACTTGTATTGTCCTTAGGATACAGGTGATGGGATAACAACTGAGTTGTAATCCGAATAAATTAATTAAATAACAATAAAAAAAGAAAAAAATGGATTCACTTTTGGAGTGGAGAGTGCAGAAAAGAGAAGTTTCACTAATTGCAACTGGCTGCTAATTTTACTCATAGAAAGGTATATACCATGATTTTAAAGTGTCATTAACTTTTAGTTGTTCTATTTGGTAGGTGGTATATTTTACAGCTCTTTTCCCATATTTGGTCCTTCTCATTCTGTTAATACGAGGCGCAACTTTGGAGGGTGCATCAAAAGGCATTTCATATTACATTGGAGCACAGTCAAATTTTACAAAACTCAGAGAAGCAGAGGTAAGGATTAATTTGGATTTAAATTTTAAAGATCATATGCAGTTAAACAATTAGAGTTTCTACCCATCTGATTAAGGTATGTAATGGCACTAATACTCTCGCTGGAACTAAGATCAATTTTAGCCACTGTATTAATGTAACTTATTTTATTTGACCAACACATTTTTGGGGTTTACTATTTTGAGTAAAAGAATATTTCATACCCTAACATCTTCAAATTAAAAGCTAAGATTATAGGACTTGTTGAGCACTCTTCCAGTAGCTTTAAAGAATATCAGAGAAAAGTTGGGCGTGGTGGCGCACGCCTTTAATCCCAGCACTAGGGAGGCAGAGGCAGGCGGATCACTGTGAGTTCGAGGCCAGCCTGGTTTACAAAGTGAGTCCAGGATAGCCAGGGCTACACAGAGAAACCCTGTCTTGAGAAAAAATGAATACCAGAGAAAGTTTGGTCTAATATACATTTTGTTATCTTAAATATTTAATATGTCAAAGGTAAGATGAAGTCTTGCTCAGTGTATTATAAAGTTATAACAAAAACTTGACATGGATTAAGTAATTAAAAAATAAAACTAGCTCTCTTTTTGTTCCACTTTTCCTCTGTCTCTGTCTCTCTCTGGGGATCCCCTTTTCCTTCTCTCCCCATGCTCTTTAGTAAACCTCTCCATATTAAAAAAACTATTCTACACATGTATTATATATACTTTGATTTTTTTCTTTCTTTCTTTCTCTCTTTCTTTCTTCTCTCTCTCTCTCTCTCTCTCTCTCTCTCTCTCTCTCTCTGTCTCTCTCTGTCTCTGTCTGTCTGTCTGTCTGTCTCTCTCTCTCTCTCTCTCTCTCTCTCTCTGGTTTTTTGAGACAGGTTTGTTTTTTTTCCCCTCTGTGTAGCCTTGGCTGTCCTGGACTCGCATTGTAGACCAGGCTGGCCTGGAACTCAAAGCAATCTGCCTCCCAAGTGCTGGGATTAAAGGTGTGCACCATGACACCCAGCTTATACTTTGAATTTTTCCCTTTAAAAGTTTATTTATTTTGTATGTTTGGGGAACACACATGACATGGTACACATGTGGAAATCAGAAGGCAATTTTAGGGAGTCAGTTCTCTCCTTCCATTATGGATCATAAGGTTTAGCAGCCAGTTTTCTTATTCACAGTCCTCTCATTAGCCCAAAAAATTCTCTTGTAAGTTTAGTCTATTTTCATACAATGGCTGTATATCATGGGCACATAAAATGCTTTACAATATTAACTGTAGAGCATTAACAATAAGCTTATCCAGCCACCATGCTTCTGTTGATAGAGCCATAGGAGGCTCACATGTTTTTAGTAGTTATAATACATTCTTGACACATATTTAGCTTACTTTCAATCTTATATTAAAATTGAAGCAAAAACTTATGCTAATAGTACCTGCCACGGTAGTGATACTATCCAAAATAGTTTTAAATTTCCATTGTATTTTACATAAAAATCATACTGATTTTCAGCCATTGACATTTTCTTTTTTCTTTTTTTATTATTTCTTTGTTTATTTTAAATATTTATTTATTTGTTATGTATACAATGTTGTATCTGCATGTACAGCTGCACACTAGAAGAGGGCATCAGACCTCATTATAGATGGCTGTGAGCCACCATGCGGTTGCTGGGAATTGAACTCAGGACCTCTGGAAGAGCAGTCAGTGCTCTTAACCACTGAGCCATCTCTCCAACGAACGTTTTCTTTTTTAAATACTTACAAATCATATATTTATTCAATTGTTGTAACATTTTTCTGATAATCAACATCAAGTTGATCAGTTTCAGTTATGGAAATCTCTCATTTAACTTTTGAAAATTTGAAATGTAAACTCTGATTTTTTAAAAAGTACTCTATAATTTTCATTAAATGACTAGCCACACCATTTCTAATTATTTTAGAACCATCATGCCTTATTTTTATATACTTGGAGATTACTGTGCTTTGACGTGTCCACCGGGCATCTTACTGCATCTCTTAATTAGTCTTAGTCCTTATTCTTCTTAACCTTGCTTACTAATCCATTCTCAACTAGAAGATCATTTCCTCTTAGGTTATTAAACATGATAAAATAAGTTAATATACTGGGGGCATTAAAAAAACTCATGTAAATGTGAGCTGGTGTATAATTATTTTAACTATTGATAGTACATTACAATATAGTTATTTCATTTTCCCTAAGAAGTACACCTTCCACTTTCCTTAAACCCCATAACTTTGACCACAGATGAAAAGCCTCTTTCATATACCTAAGTGGCTTTTTATAAGCTTCAGACACCTGGGCTTCATACTCCCTTGAAACTATCTTGAAGTTTTCATATGCATTTTATATTTGTCTCTGTTTCTGAGTCTCTATTATTAAAAAAGAATCAGGCCTGCATTTAAAGCTGCTTGTGAAACATGCAATTTAGTCCTCTTACTCCTCCACTCCCCATAGCAAATGACCACATCCCATTTTTGGGGGAGTCAGTGTTGATGACAGTAGTTTTTCTCAGATTAGCATTCTTTCTCAACACTGGTGTGACTCATCCATCTCAGCTCTTCTTAAATCACATTGCATTCATAACACATAAAGTGCAGAGGCTCAGAGATCAGCAGAAGCATGAGATGGGGACCACAGGCAAAGAAATAAGGTTATCTTATTTCTAACATGATTTTCTTATATCTAAATGAAATTACCTTGGCTTATAAAGATCTATCTACTTATCTACCCGCATATGCATCTCCCTTCATACTGACTCTATATATCTATATAATCTAGCATGAAAAGTATATTTTGAAGATCCAGTGATTTTTACCCCCTAGGAAACTTGTTTCAATTGAAATAATACTCAAATAAAAATTATTGTTTTTAGCATCTCTATAGTAAATGAAATCACACTATGATCATTTCTCATAATAACAATTATGGAACACCTTTCTAGTTATTATTGTTATTGCTCATACATACCAATGAGTTAAAGAGATTACATTGAGGTAACATGGGATGAATGTTTTGGATATAAATGTATTCTTTTTCATTCTACCACCAGAATTCTTACTCATATACAGCCATGCTATTCAGCCTGCCTTCCACTACTCAGTGTGATGTTAAGCAACTGAAAAGAGACTTTTGGTCAGATAACCTCTATTATTTGAAATCTGTATACGTGGATTTTTTTTCTTTCTAAAGAATTCAAGTCTTAAAATAGATTAACCTGAATAAATCTCTTAGTTAACCACTGGCCTGTAACAAAGAGGAAGGAGAGGCCAATTGTGACATCAATAATGATTAAAGGAGTGGAATTAGACAAAGAGCACAGAGCCAGGGTGGTCTGTCTAGTAATATCCTTGCTAAGAATTAATGTGGTTTTAATGTTACATTGGTATCTAGAACAAGTAGAATTCCAATCAAATTTCCACCACAGATATAAAGTGTGGAGAAACTGTCACACGGGCATAAAACAGTATTACAAAAGCCGTATAATGCTGTAGTAATTAAAATCATGTGGTTTTAGCATAGGAATAGATATACAGAAAAGTGTTACAGGATAGTAATCTAAAAACTATAAATATGAAAAAACAGAACTTGGTATACAGCAGAGGTAGCAACTCATTTCAGTCCGGAAGGGATGCATGATCCAATGGAAGTCACTGTTGTCTAGTTAATGCAATTTACAATGTCAATTATCCTCAAGCAGTTGAAAATAGTGTGAAGTGGAAAGTGTTACATATATTATGTGTAACATGTATGTAATTAATATGGGTAACATAAATTTCAGGGGAATTGAAAAATTTTAATTGTAAGAAAAACTGTTTAATTTAGAGTATATAACCTTGAGCTAAGCTTTGTTTTTAGACAGCACAGATAAGCAAACACATGGGTAAGCAAAGCTGAATACTTTCAGCTTCATGAAACAACAGGAACAAAAGTACTACGGCTCGTTGAAGGACACAAAGTAAAGACAACAAACAATAATCCAGTTATGGAGGGGGAGAACACTCAAGATACACAACACAAAACTTAGAATTTAGTTTCAAAACTGAGTTCCTGGGTGTGGTGTGATGTGCATAGCTTAAATTCCATCAGGTACTTTAAAGGCAGATATCAGAGCTCTATGTATGGTATTGCAGGTCAGCCTGATCTACACAAACCCCATTTTAGAGAGGAGGGGGTGGGGTTCAAGATTTCCTAGAAATCAAATACAGCAAATAGTAGAAAGAATGTGAAGTATTTAAACAGAAATTTTACACACACACACACACACACACACACACACACACACACACACACAAAAAAAAAACCTCGTGGGAAAATGTTAACTTGTGGTAAGTAACAAGTATAATCAAAACCCTTAATTCAAAATATTCAACTAGGTCATATGAAAAATTCTGACAAAGTATTGACAAAAATTTTGGAGCAGTGTTTCTCAGCCTTCCAAATGCTGTGACCCTTTAATACAGTTCCCCATGTTGTGGTGACGCCCAACCATAAATATATTTTTGTGACAACTTCGTAACTGTAATTTTGCCACTGTCATGAATAGTAATATAAATAAATACCTGATATATGGTGCTCAAGAGGGGGTTGCGACCCACAGGTTGAGAAATACTAGTCTATAGGTTAGACCCATACTACAGGTTTTAAAATCTGCTATCTTAAAAAAAGATGTATTGATTGATTTATGTGTGTGTTCACACATGTGCACCTGTGTGCACAGAGGCCAAAGAGAGTATCAACTCTCAGAGCCAGAATTACAAGTGTTTAAAGCAGCGGTTCTCAACCTTCCAAATGCTACGACCCTTTAATACAGTTCCTCATGTTGTGGTGACCTCCCCCGAACTGTAAAATTATTTTCTTTGTTACTTCATAACTGTAATTTTGCTACTGTTATGAATCACAAGTTGAGAAACAGTGATATAGAGGAATGGCACCTCTCATCTTCAGCTGATTAGAGGGCTAACTAGTGGGGACGTTCTGGAGGATATCCTGGCAAGAGTCAGTAAAAGATGATACATATCAGCTTTGACCTTCCACATCCTCACCTATATAAACAGAAGACACAAGAGTATTCAAAGCTGCATCATAGCAAAACTTTAAGCAACCTGGTATTAGTTAACAGGAGAAAGAATAGGTTGTAACATTTACTGTGGGGTATAGACAAGTGGAAAATGATTACAAAGACATTTTATTTTATTTATTTTGTTTTTTTCGAGACAGGGTTTCTCTATTCTATCTTGGCTGTCCTGAGCTCGCTTTGTAGACCAGGCTGGCCTCAAACTCACAGGGATCCGCCTGCCTCTGCCTCCCGAGTGCTGGGATTAAAGGTGTGTGCAACCACGCCTGGCTCTGACAGTTTATTTTTAAATTTTAATTGTGTGACACTTTTGTACATGTGTACCATGCATACTGAAAACCTTCACTTCTTATCTCTCTACCATCCTGGTCCACACATCTCCCTTTCAGAGTTCTCATAGATGATTTTAGTTTTAGTTAAACCATATGAACTTGTCTCTATCTTTAATTTTGAAATTACAGAAATATAAATGGCATCCAATTGAAATTTTATAAGGCTCTATTTGATAATGATTAAATACCTTGAAGCTGAATTACAAAGCCCAGTTGTGTAAATTGCTTCTATGAGCTCTAAACATTCAAAGCTAAATATAAAGAATATCCAGGCAGTGGTGGTGCATGAGTTTAATTCCAAGCACCTGGGAGGCAGAGGCAGGTAGATCTCTGAATTTGAGGCCAGCCTGGTCTATCAAGCTATTTCCAAGATGGCCAGAGGCTGTAACAAGATCCTGTCTTGAAAAAAAAAACCACATATAATGAAAGAGGAAAGTATAAAGCCCTCAGTCAGAGTCACAGTGACTACTGGAGCATGAAAGAAACATGCAGCAACATTAAATGATGCATACCATTGTTATCCTCATCTTGATGGCAGACATTTAGGCTTTCATTTCATTATTTTTTAATATACATCCATATTTACTTGTAAACTATTTTATATGAATTAAATTTAAGAGCACATGTTTAAAACTTTAAAATTTTTTCTCTTACAGGTTTGGAAGGATGCTGCCACTCAGATATTTTATTCCCTTTCTGTGGCTTGGGGTGGCTTAGTCGCTCTGTCATCTTACAACAAGTTCAACAACAACTGTTACTCTGATGCCATTATAGTTTGTTTGACAAACTGCCTCACTAGTGTGTTTGCTGGGTTTGCTATTTTTTCTATATTGGGACACATGGCTCATATATCTGAAAAGGAAGTCTCCCAAGTTGTAAAATCAGGTATCTAAATCTGGATGCTACCAAGTCATTAATTGAATATTGCTCACTTATGAAACTCTGGTATAATTTATAGTCATCTATACTTACGATTAGAGTTATTGTATTTTCTTGGTTTATCTGACATAATTTATTTTAATATAATAGTTCCTAAAACATCTGGATGTACAAGAGTGTTTTAGGGAACAGTTACGCAAGAAGACCAACGTTAGGAACAGAGTTCAGTTGGTAGAGTGCTTGCCAAGAATGCACAATGCCCTGGGTTTTATTTTAAGCACCTCATAAACTAGATGTGGTGTTATATGCATGTAATCACAGCACTTTAGAAGTAGAGATAAGAGGATTAGAAGTTCAAGACTAGTCTTATTTACTGAGAGAAACTAAGGCCAGCTGAGGCTGCATGAGACATTGTCTAAAAATGACAAAAGAAGACCTTTTCCCCCTGTATTTTATTTAATCCTTAGTACGAACCATGCAACACACAGTGACAGGGTTCAAGTATTATGGTAAGCATGCTCTCGCTTTATGTGAGAAACAATTATGACCCAATTTACCCAGAAGCAATTACAGCTTGAGTTTAAACTTTTAAGCTTATCTATATAATATGAAGGTTCAAGTGATTCAGTGCATAATTGTGTCTGGCTTTCAAGGAATCTATCTAATGGCCTTCGACCCTTAAACACAATAGTTATGAGTTGCTTACTATCCAGCTAAAGACTCATAGAAAAGGAATTCTAGGATTCTTTAAGCAGGAACCTCTTGGAAATTTTTATTATATATTGAGTATAATAGAAATATTGAGGAATGATAGCAAAATTACTGTATAAGAAGGGAAACTGGAGATCATTTAGGGTCCGTTTCTTCATAGTGCACTGATACACAGAAATACTATGTCTTACACAAGTGTAAATATTTAGAAGGCGATAAAACCTAGTTTAAAAGCTAGTGCTATGAATTCTATGTCAGTCCTCTAGGAAGGTAGAGAAAATGAAAGTACTTAAAACTGAGGGTAACATAGAAAAGTTGTAAAAAACTACAAAGTGCTTTTAAAGGTAGCATCAAATCAAAAATGAGATTCCATCAAGGACTTTATTATATTCACTATTTCATGTATCTATAAACTTAAATAATATTACTCATAATAATTATGGGCAAACATTTGTCAAGATCATGGGAAACTAAATTCATTCCAGCCAGGAATGGTGGAATATGCCTTTAATCTCAGCACTTGGGATGCAGAGGCAGGCAGATAGCTGTGAATTCGAGGCCATCCTGGTCTACAAAGTGAGTTCAGGATAGCCAAGGCTACACAGAGAGACCTGTCTCAAAAAAAAATATTTAAAGTTCTAAAGCAACTGTCATGAAAACTTGTATTAATATCGTAATTTATGCCACACACTCATATTTGTGTAACAATTTAATATTTATCTATTATTACTGTGTATGGGAGAAAAAAGAGAGATACCTAGCGCAGCATCATGCATGTCACAGTGTTTGCTTAGAGGTCAGAGGACTGTTCTCTTCTTCCATCATAGGGGAATTGAACTCAGGTCATGAAGCTTGAGTGGCAAGTGTTTTTACCCAGTAAGGCATCTCTCTGGCCTCCAAGCAAACCATTTTAATAAGTTAATTGATAAAGAACTTTGTCATGGATTGCAAGGCATGATGGAGTATTTAACAATGTTCAAATGGCAATTAATTTCTTGGCAATTAATTTAAGATCCCACACACTTTCTTAGGGTTCGATTTGGCTTTCATTGCCTATCCAGAAGCTCTGGCTCAACTCCCAGGTGGTCCATTCTGGTCCATATTATTTTTCTTCATGCTTTTAACATTAGGTCTGGATTCTCAGTTTGCTTCGATTGGTAAGTAATCCTTTTGGTATTGAATAATTGATATTTTATTCCTTTTTTCTTTATTTGGAAACATCCTATTTCATATTGTAGGCTTTATAATAGAAACTCCTTTTAGGTCCTATTAACAAAAATGAACTTCAAAAAACAAAACAAAACAAAACAAAATGAAATTCATGAATTGTTTTAATTTAAAAATAAAATACATAAAAATACAATATACTTTTATACTTGACACTCAAAAACCATCAATGATTCATTGTATGTGCTCCAGATAGGTATTTGGGGGGGGGGGGTCAATTGTTGGCTACTTTACTCAGAGTTTTGTATTTGTTTCTCAATTAAATGTACACTAAACCAAACAATGTCAAGATAGCCACCACTTTCTCTTCCCTGCCCCTTGTACCTAGGGACAGTTCCTTGAAAAATCTCATTTCACCCTGAAAACTTGGTTCTTGCTTAAGATTTTTTAAAAAAACAGTAACATAATTCTCTTTTTTTTTGTAGAGGCAATTGTCACCATAGTGTCCTATTTTGTCCATGTGTATATGTGTGCACACACATGTGATATACAAATATATATATATCACATATCTATAGGTAGCATAATTTTCTTTCATCTAAACATGGTTTCATGGTATATATGCTACTTTAACAAGACACATAAATATAGTTAATTGATAATATATCACCCTATTTATGGGTATTTTAATTCCTCTTTTAAAAATTCTACACACTACAGCTGGAGAAGTGGTCTTAGTTGGGAAAGTAATTGCTGAGCTCTCTTCATGACCATGCTTTGATCTCCAGTATCCTTATAAATTCTTGAGAAAATGGCACACTGTGGAAAGCCTAGCCCTTGGGAGCTCACTGGTTATTCAGTACAGTCAATCTGTGAGCTCCAGGTTCACTAAGAATCTGTGTCTCAGAAAAATGATGTGGGAAACACTTGAGAAATGACAAATGAGATTGCCTTCTGCCCACTTACATGGAACACACATGTGCACATGTGCTTTCATATACTCGCACACAGAAACATAAATTTCACACAGTGAATGTTCTCCTTATGTATGGGTTTGTGTATGCAAAAGGAATTTCCTAATGGTAGACAACTAGAAAATTTGAAATAAGTTTGAAAATATTATATTTTTATTAATTCTTTGGAAATTTCATAATATGTATTTAGATCACATTCAACCTGTGTCCTCCCATCTTACCTCTATATTTCCTCCATATTTTTTCTTTTGTTTAATAAACAATGGAGTTCAACTTGTCCTGCGCATATACATAGTGGGTTTGAGGTCATGCACCACACCTTTACAGAAAACTGACTCCTCTAGAAGTTATCAACTGTCACTAACTTTTCAGTTAATGGTAGAAACACATGGCCCCTCCCGACTCCCTGCTGGAATGTTGATTTTGTGGAGGCAACCACAGCTGATGTGACTTTTAAGAGTGTGTAGATTCTGTCATGACCAGAAGACAACCATTTGCTCCAGACCTTCATGACTTCTAGGGCTCTTAAAATATTTTCCCCTCTTCTGTACACATGGTCCCTAAACCTTGTATATGTGTGATACAGATGCCCCATTTGTGGCTGAGCATGTGCACATGCATGTGTGCATGCTCATACACACAAATTACATACACTATGATTCTATGTATAGAAAAGAAATTTCCCTATAGCATACAACTGGAAAATCTGAAATAATCTTTATTGTCTTATACAACACGTTATTAAAACTTTATTCTTCCTAGGACAAAATCAAGGTTCCTCTGGTTGATTTCCAAAACATTCAAAAATATCAAATATATTATATATCTTTTCATTTATATACTTTTCTGATTTTAGATAAGTCCATGTTTAGTAAACATTATTCCTCATTCCTCCCTCGTTTTTCTTCTCTCCTTCTCAGCCCTTCTCTTTCCTTGTCCTCTCTTCTTCCTCTCATCCTCTATTTTCTCCTCTCTTCCCTGTCGTAACCTCTTCTTGAACTGCAATCCCTTCTTTTTCTGTATGTCTCTCTCTTTTCTCTGTCTGCTGGGAACTAAGTCCAGGGACTAAGAGAAAAGATCTTATTGACTGTTAGAAAAGAACAATGCCAGTTTACACCCAGCTTATTTGTGTAAATTTGACTAATAGAAATTGAATTATTTGATTTGTCTTGCTCAGTTGAACTGTAACCCTCTATTGTGTCCTCTAGAAACAATTACGACAACAATTCAGGATTTATTTCCCCAAACAATGAAACGCATGAGGGTTCCTATAACTTTGGGTTGCTGTTTGGTTTTGTTTCTCCTTGGTCTCGTCTGTGTGACTCAGGTACAGTATAGATTTTACCTTCTACAGACAAACATTAGTTGGAATATAGTTTAAAATCTAAACAAATATACTAAAGTTAAAAGGGGTATTTCATGACAGGTAGAATTTCTATTTGGATTTATGCTTTCCAAATTTCAGCCATTTTCTCCTTTGTAACTTTGCTAGTACTTGTTTTTCAGAGGAGGAGACCCAAAACTGACTTTTTTTTTTTTTCAAGTAACAAAATGATTAGAAGCTGTATTTTCTTGGTGGCTATTACAGAGCTCTAGATACAATATGCCATTCATATAATCAACTATTCTAAATGCTTATATTTTGCTAATGTTGTAATATACTATTTTTTAAAAGCCCTTTTGGTTTTTAGATAATTAAACACACATTTGAGTTTATACTTTAAATTTACCTTTTATATATTATTTTTAAAATATTCTATTTAAATACTTCACAAAATAAACAAATACTTAAAAAATAATTGTAAGTAACTAGTGTGTTTGTTTTTTGTTTTGTTTTCTTGTAGGCTGGCATTTACTGGGTTCATCTGATAGATCATTTCTGTGCTGGATGGGGGATTTTGATTGCCGCTATCTTGGAAATTGCAGGAATCATCTGGATTTATGGTAAGTGGTGATTACAGATTTGCTTATAAGTCTTATACATGATCATCCTACTCATAATTGCACATATAATAGTAAAACGCAATCTATTGAGCAAAGTACGATATGAATGAAATGGAATTCCTTCAATGTTGTAGTTTAGTAAAGTGTTTAAATGAACAAGGGTAATTTGGATGGCAATCCTTATCCCTATAAAAGGTATAAAAAGAGCTCATAGTCTGAAATTGTTTTCTTCAGGAGGGAATAGATTCATTGAAGATATAGAAATGATGATTGGAGCAAAGAGATGGATATTCTGGCTCTGGTGGAAAGCTTGCTGGTTTGTCATCACTCCCATTCTGTTGTCTGTAAGTAACAATATGTATCAAATTTGGTGTTAATAATATAATGCATACCTTTAAATGTTAGTGAGGAACTTGGAGACCATTTTCCATTAGGGAAAATAAGTAAATAGTTTGGGAGAGTTTTCTCGTTTGTGTTTTTTTTTTTTTCCTGCTGGTTTCTTCATACTCTCTGTATTAAAATGCCTTTGCAATATTATTTTTGAAGCCATGGGGTTTAAATATTGCCCATACAAGTACGATAAACAAAAGCAAATCATAAATTAACTCATTGTCTGAGAGAGATGATGAGTCATTTCTTTAGTTCTCTTCTAGAAAATACAAAGCCTGACCAGAACAATATGGTGTCTTTTTGTTGTTGATTTTGGTTTTTTGAGACAGGGTCTCTCTGTGTAGCCCTGGCTGTCCTGGACTTGCTTTGTAGGCCAGGCTGGCCTCAAACTCACAGCAATCCACCTGCCTCTTCCTCCTGAGTGCTGGGATTAAAGGCATGCACCACCATGCCCAGCTGCACATGGTGTCTTTATTTTTCATTATGTTGTTTTTTGTTTGTTTGTTTGTTTTTGAGACATCTCTGTTTAGTCCTAGCTGTCCTGGCACTCTCTCTTTTGACCAGAGTGGCTTTGAACTCAGAGATTTTCCTGTCTCTGCCTTCCAAGTGCTGGGATTAAAGGCGTGTGCCACCACCATTCAGCCAGATGATTTCTTTAAATAGCCCTTTTCTCAAATAAATAATATTCAGAGCTGGGCATGGTGATGCACACCTTTAATCCCAGCATTCAGAGGCAGAGGTAGCTGTACATGACTTAGGGAGTGACAGAATAGATTTCTTCTCCCATGCTGACCTATCACACACAATGTGCCACTGTCTCATCAAATCCTACAAATGGATCCAAGACTTGTGAGAACTGTTGGCTTGTGATATGACTGGGACTGCCATACGTTTTCATCAGTTATGTGGCCTGACATTTAGATTTAGTTTCTTTTTCTCTTTCCTACACTGGGTTGATATACATGGATCACTCCATTTTACCATGTCATCCACCGCTTCTTTACAGTTTCCATCTGTTCTATCACTTTATTTTTGTTTGTATGTTTTTCCAGACAGGGTTTCTCTCTGTGTAGCCTTGGCTGTCCCAGACTCACTTTGTAGACCAGGCTGGCCTCGAACTCACAGCGATCCATCTACCTCTGCCTCCCAAGTATTCACTTATTTTCTTAACATACAGAGAGAATGGGGAGGGGGGGAGGGAGTGCTCTTGGCTAGAGGACAACTTGTGAGAATCAGTACTCTCTTTTCCCCATGTGGGTTCCATGGATTGAACTCAGGTCATCAATCTTAATAGCAAGCTCCCTTACCCACAAAGTCACCTTGTGGTAGGAATCACTTTTTTTTTTTTTTTTTTTTTACATTTTCTGATAATATTCTAATCTCTCTCTCTCTGGCATAGAGTACATTCATTACTGTTGTGACTAGTTTTGTTACACCACCATGGTGGAGGCAACATCTAATCCACCACCTTACATGAGACTGGAAAAGCTTGCAACAGAGATTTCTCTCAGCTTCCCAAGTGATCCCCAAAGATTGCAGATTTATTAATCATAATGATAAAGCTCAAACTCATAGAAGTTAGACTCCTTTGGAGAGTCTCGTGGTGGAGGTTCAACAACTGAATCTCTCCAGCATTGAGTACCTCTGTCAGACCATTTCTCTTTGGGTGAGAGTCAAATTAGGCTAAAGAAATAAAATTTATCCCTAGTACTCCTTGAGTACCGATTGGTAAGAGGTTATTTTTGTTGGTTTAAATGTTTGGTTTTTTTACTTTTTACTTTTTTTATTTTTTGAGACAGGGTATTATTACTATGTAGCCCTGACTGGTCTGGCATTCCCTATGTAGACCAGACTGGCCTCAAACTCTCAAGGATTTGCCTGCCACTGCCTCCTGAATGCCAGGGTTAAAGGGTCCCCCTCCCTGCAAATAAGGCTTGATTGGTAGCTTTTTTGCTTTGTTTTGTTTTTTGCTTTGTTTTGTTTTTTGCTTTTTTTTTTTTGTTTTTTTTTTTTTTTTGTTTTTTTTTTGAGACAGCGTTTCTTTGTGTATCCTTAGCTGTCCTAGACTTGCTTTGCAGACCAGGCTGGCCTTGAACTCACAGCGATCTGCCTGCCTTTGCCTCCCGAGTGCTGGAATTAAAGGCATGCACCACCACACTCAGCCAATTGGTAGCGTTTTAAAAATTACTTTTCTTAGCAAATACATGAATCTACATATGTATGTATACATGTATGATTTTATTCTAGATAATTTCCTTGCTAGCTCCAACAGGTTACACATCCATGTGTGTGTATGTGTATCAGTCAAGCAGTAAAATATACTTTTATTTTTGGAAAAACATAGTATAAGTCAGACAGTCATTCCCAGAACATCTCCTTAATGCCTTACTTACTTCTGGTGCATTTTGAAAACCATTTAAAAATCATTTAAAGAAGTAGTTTTCAACTTTCCTACTATTATAACTCTTTAATACAGTTTCTCATGTTGTAGTGACCCCCAACCATAAAATTAATTTCATTGTTAGTTTATAACTTTAATTTTACTCCTGTTATGCTTTATAGTGAAAACAATTGTGCTTTCTGATACTTAAGTAAGCCCTGTGTTGCAACTCATGGGTTAAGAATTGCTGATTCAAATGAATTCTATCACCTTTTGTGAGGGAGAGGCTTTTGTATCTCAGGCTTGTCTTGAAATTGGTATGTAGCTACACATGACCTTGATCTTCTGATCCCCCTGCCTCAGTTCTTTGAATGCTGAGATTTCAGACAGATCTCAGGTTTTTGCCACACTTCTTGAACTTATATCAAATTTATTTTTTCTCAAGAAGACCCTAGGAGGGAATTGTGTTTTGGGTAACATGTGCCAGTACTATGTGTTTAAATTTGAGTTATGTGAGGGAGAAAATAGTTTCTTGTGCAACGAATAACAGTTGTTAAGGTCAAAAACATCTCTAAGTGCACTTGTACATTCTCACCGGATTTTTCACACATATGCTGGCTAGCTTATAGCATAGAATGAAGCTGTGCTAGCAGTGTAATCTTCTTGTACATATACCCACAAGAGGAGTGTTGGAGAAGGTAATTCTATTTTTTTCATTAGTTTTAAGAAAGCTCTATAATGTCTTCTGTTGTGACTGTACTAATTCACATTCTGAGAAATAGTATGCAAGAGAACAACAATTTCACCATTGATTGGATATATTTAAAAAAGATGAAATCAATATGTTTTGGAGATGCCTGTACTCCAGCATTTGCTACAGCACTATTACTATAGTCAACAAGTGGAACTAGCTTAGGTGTCTGCCAATGGACAACTACATGAAACAAATGAGGCAAGGCAAGGCAATATGGCTCACATTGGCAATGCAAGCATTCAGGAAGTTAAAGTAGAATGAATTCTGTGATTTAAGATCCAGTATGGGCTATAGTAAGTTTAAGGCAAACCTGGGCTATAGAGTGAGAATATATATGTGTGTGTGTATATATATATATATATATGAAACAGACAAAAGTAAAAATAAGAAAATGCAACACATGTATACACTGAACTATATTCAGCCTTATGATGAATAATTCTTTACAATTTTGACATGAATTTAATGGAATTCAGGGCTGATTAGAGTAAATAATAAGTTTCAGTTCAATTGGAGGAAGACATTCTGTGTTATAATTACATAGAAGGGAAACAACGGACAATAATGTGCTATATAACTTAAAAATTATAACAGGAGGGATTATGAAAGCAATTTCTATAAAAGGTAAATGTTTTAGGCAATGAATTGATTATCTGTAAAACAGAAATAGCCAGGCACAGTGGCAGACACCTTTAATTCCAGAATTCAAGTGGTAGAGCAGAAATTTACTTCTGAGTTTGGGGCCAGCCAGGTCTATATCCAGGGCAGCCAGGAAATAGGTGGAACCTATTTCAAAAAAGAAAAAAAAATTAGGCTTGCTATATGGCTCACAGTCTACGCACACTGGGCGCTGTTCCAAAGGAACCAGGTTTATTTTCAGCATCCAGATAGCAGCTTACAACTGTCTGAACTTGAATTCCAAGGCATCTGATGTCCTCCTCTGGTATCCATGGGCACTAGGCTCACAAAGGATGCACATGAAATAATACTCGCAGGAAAAAAAAACCCACACACGTGAAATAATACAAAAGAAAAAAACCATAGAGGTTTGACAGTAAAACACACCTGATTTTTTATGTATAATGTATAATCAAGCATTGTTACATACACATTGAATAAATAGGTCTTTTATTAATAAATGGGTGCTTTAAATTTTTCAGAATTTCTTTAAAGTTAAAATAGAAATTTGGTTCACTTCATATTATTATCTTCTGGCTTGTTACTCATTTATCTTAGTTTCTTAATATCAGCTTCATTTTATTATTTGATAAATTTCAAATTATGATTCATCTATAACAGGAAGTTTGATCTTTAACTTTTTGATGTTTTACTTACTTAGGCCATTCTAGTCTGGTCACTGGTGAAATTTCACAGACCTGAGTATGGTGATATTCCATATCCTGACTGGGGAGTTGCTCTAGGCTGGTGTATGATTATTTTTTGCATCATTTGGATACCAATTATGGCGATCATAAAAATAGTTCAGGCTGAAGGAAACATCTTTCAGGTAAGCACATCTAACCCTAATTTTGTATAAGCACCTGTGATAAAATGAAGATTAATTACGTAGAAGAGATAAGAGAACACATGGGATGAAATGACTCTCTTCTTTTCCTCTACTTCCAAACCCAATATTATGTTTGACAATATCTTATTGTCATATATGCATATATGTATATATATGAATTTGTGTATCTATTTGTATTTTACTTGTAAATTCCTTGTAGAAGTTCATTCTTGTATCCTCAGTCCCTATTACACTCTTCAGGACATAAAAATTTGTACAGTCATCCTTATTCGTGTCAAAAAACAAATGACTCATTTGCTTCTTCTATATGTAATCTCTACTTTTTAATCTTCATATGGTATAATACGGATCCTAATAGTGTAATTAAATTGTACTTAATTGGATGATCTCGGTAAATTATCTTGCATCCTTTGTAGCCCTTGAATCATCTTTCTTCCACGGAAGCCTACAATGATAGAGTTGATCAAATCTTCATAGTAGAACAGCAAGATAGGCTTAGCAGAGTCAATTTTCCTGTGCTTATCCAAGAACAGAGCCAAATAAGTGGTTCAGTACCTGAAACTCTATTTTCTTGATTTTTAAAATATATTCCAGTGCAAAATAATTTAGCCCTTCATCTGATCACAAGAAGAAAACTGACTCAGTGACACCATTCATATGTTTTAATTCTGAAATTATTATTTTTGGTTTAGTAGTTAGGATAATTTTATTAACAATTAATAACATTTTTATTACAATTTCTTGTTAGGTGGTGGTGTAAGAATTTAGGCTATTACTATTTTTCTATGATTGTTATGTCATTGTTGCTATCAAAGGCACTTAACAACAAGTGTAGTTTGATATTTGATTTTTTCAGGATGATAGCACTTAAGTTCTAAAACACGATTTTTGTTGTTGCTTTTCAGCGTATTGCAAGCTGCTGTAGACCAGCTTCTAACTGGGGCCCATACCTGGAAAAACATCGTGGGGAGAGATACAAAGACATGGCTGAACCTGCAAGGGAGACTGACCACGAAATCCCGACTATTAGTGGCAGTGACAAACCAGAATGAGATGACACTCTTGAGAAAATATCCGATTGTTAAGATAATGTGATTTTATAGAGTAGGGGAATTTAATTTATTTGTATGCTAATCAAGCAGGGAAATGTAGATGTCATGCTCAGCGCAGGGTTGTAAGTACTCTTTTTACTTAGTCAAGAATGAAATATAAAAATGTGAATCTTCCAGTTTTTAGTAATGTACTTGTTTCCCTTTAGAATTAGCTATTTGTTAGTACATATACCCCATTCTATTTTACAATGACATTTGTAAATATTACTGTATTTTTTTTAGTATACTGAAGGTTTCCTGTGAGATGATTACTTAGGGAGTAGTCATACTTTGTACTTTGTAATTTTTAAGACATATTTGTTTCTGTACTCTTTTTTTTTTTCTTTTTTTTTTTTTTTTTTTTTTTTTTTTTGAGACAGGGATTCTTTGTGTAGCCCTGGCTGTCCTGGACTCACTTTGTAAACCAGGCTAGCCTTGAACTCACAGTGATCCATGTGCCTCTGCTGGGACCAATGGCATATGCCACCACACCTGGCCTGTTTCTATATTCTTAATATGTACTTTTTTCATATAAGAGATAAATAATAACTCAGTGTAATTAAGGGCGAGTAGTACACAATTAAAGTCCTCACTTATAAATGTCACAAATGGGACCTGGAGAGATTTCTCAGTAGTTAGGAGTAATGGCTTTTGCAGAAGATGTAGGTTTCATTCTCAGCATCCACATGGTGACTTATACCATCTGTAACTCCAACTCAAGGAGATCCAATGTCCTCTTCTGACTTCTATGACACTGCATGCACATGGTGCATATACATGCAAGTAAAACACCCATACACAAAGTAAAAATGAATAAATCTCTTTTAAAAAAGAAGTGTCACAAATATGTAGGAAAAGGACTGTACATCATATGAGGGTTGCTGTTTAATACCCATGACTGAAATATGACTAAACATGTCATCTGGTTCAGGTGTTCTATGTAAACTTTGTATTATACTGTTTGTTTAGCATGAAATGAGACAAAAAATGAGGAACAGGTTGCCACAAGGGGATAATTCTAAGAAATCAAATATTGTAATTTTTGATACTTACCCTTCATAATAACTTTTTCTTCTTTAGGTTGTATTTGGAATACAAGCACAACTCATTTAATTTTTATTGCATTAAAGAACAAATAGTTCATTACATTCTATGAGTTCTACACTTAACTGCAAATAGAATGTTTATAAAATTTTTATTGATTAGATGAATTTAAATCTGGCATTTTTTGATGATATGTCTATAAGATGAATGGCAATAAACTTGTCTTTTATGGCTTCATTTTTGCCTAAGAGTAACAAAGCATTCATACATTAATTGATGTTAATTGTTAATTGTCACTAATAAAAATTTTATACCTTGGTTTCCTCAAAAATGATGATTTGTCCTTTATTATGTATTTTTGACATATGGTTTAAATATCACAGCTTAGGATATTAAAGTTTACCATGAATATAAAAGGAAAATTTCAAGAGTTATGCTGAGCTTTAGGAGATTACCATATTGACATTGTATCATTTTCAGTGGGTTTGGATTTGCATTTTTTCGGGGGGGCTAGTCCACTGTCTTCATAGAAACATCAAAGGGATCTATTACTCAAAAACAAATAATGCTGAAGTACACTATATACTGCTAGCTATTTTGTATTGGGCAAGTCAGTACCAAGAAGGAACAAATTTCTCACAATCATATTTCCTCCTAACCGATTAAGGCGTCTCTTTAATTAGTACACATGATTCTGAAAGAAGGTGGCATGAAGGCATAACAATAAGCCTACAAGTAATTCATCTCAATGGTAAGACTTGTATTGCTACTCTGAAGGCTTTCTTTGTAGATAGATCCAATGCTGTGAGCAAGAATACAGAGATTAAATCATAGTTATACTTTATTTTATAGACTATTATGTGAGATATATGACAAGTTTAGGCTTAGAAAAAGTTTTCTTCATTGTAATTCAAATTGTATTAAAACATTCTCCCATTATATTTTGAAGCTTAGAATTTTCACCAACTAAATATGTGCATGCAAATTTTAGAAGGTACTTTTGATATCTGTAGAGAAATTTGGGCAGAGGATATAATGGCAATAATTGTTTTTCAGAAGCTGTCCAAAAGTAGTAGTTGAAGAACTTGTATCACCACCTTCAAGTGTGAAAAATATTTTTTTGAGGCAGGGTTTCTCTGTGTAGCCTTGGCTGTCCTGGACTCAATTTGTAGACCAGGCTGGCCTCAAACTCACAGCGATCCACCTGCCTCTGCCTCCTGAGTGCTGGGATTAAAGGCATGTGCCACCACGCCCAGTTGAAAAATAGATTTAATCACCATTTTAATTCATGGAAAACATATACTGCAAGGTAGAAAATAACATCTCTTCATTATAAAGATTTTATAATAATAGAAAGCAGTCATCTGCATAATAGACAACAGGACCATGTAATTCTTCCTCTTGATGAAACTTGTAAACAAATGCAATAATAGACTGCAATCCATGAGATGAAAAATTAAACTTAAATGAAGTTATCATTGCTATTTTGTAAGCTATAAATTTTGAAGTGCCTTTCCTTCTTGTACTGCATGCTTCTACATATTTCCCTATATATATAATTAAGTGTATTTTATTAATTATATACATTATATGCTATATATTTAATAATTATGTGTGTGTGTGTGTGTGTGTGTGTGTTAGCCAATGCATGTAATTGATTCTTTTTTTTTTCAGGACGGGTTTTTCTGTGTAGCGTTGACTCTCCTGGACTCACTTGTAGACCAGGCTGGCCTCGAACTCACAGAGATCTGCCTGCCTCTGCCTCCAGAGTGCTGAGATTAAAGGTATGCACCATAACCACCCCGGTTGTAATTGATTCTTAAAACAAAATGTAGCAAAGAAATAAGTGCCGAGTCTGTATCTGACATCTTCACTCATTTAATGTTTCTTTTGCAAGAGCCAAAATCAATCAGATTCCATCTGAGTTTCAGTTGTTAACTATCGCTGTCAGAATATTCGGGAACCCTGGCACGGGGTTTCTTATTGATCTTTACACAGCGGTATAAGCCCTTGAGGAACACAAAGTTCTCTGTTTTGTCATGTTGATAATCCAGAAATTGCATGTTAAGCAGAGTTTTCTTTCTGATGGGAGTTACTTGAGAGCGACTAGTTAAAGCTTTGTAGGTGAAACTGTTGAGAGGGATGTATTCATTGCTGTTGCAGGCTGAATAAGTTTCTCTTCTTCCAACTGGGAAAGATGGCACACATGATCTTTTATATATGATTACCTGGAAAAGAAATTATGCTGTTGTGGTTTATCAGAGCCTGGCAATTCCTGGATCCCATCTCATACCAATTTAGTTATTAAAAACCAACTGCTTCACCCTAAGAGCTAAAGATTAGAAATGTTTTGAAGGGAGTCACTGAGTCACAAATATGTTTTGCTTATATATAGACTGAGGGAAAATCTCACAGAACTTGCTTTGTTATCCAAAGTGCAATATTTTTACATAAAATTTCCAGGAAGTCCAGTAGCCTCCTCCACCCATGCCCTTGACTTCTATGTAAAAGCACTGCACTTGAAACCTTAAACACTAGGAAATCCACATTTAGACCTGAAATAACTAAGTATATACAAAATTCCCAGTTTGTAAGCTAATAAATAGAAAATAAAATAAAATAAATGGTATTTTGGTGGCCATTCATGCAGTTGTCTGTAAAGGTAATCACACTTACGTAGCTTAATGAAACTACAGCAGAAGAAAAGCAAAACAGAATAAACAGGAACTTGGCTATGGGATGGGATGCCTTAGAAAGCAATATGAAAAACAAGAGAAGAGGGATTAATTCCTAAAATGAAACTGTGGTTTTAAAGTAAGATATTTGGTCCACTTTGAACTGATTTTTGTGCATGTTAAAAGGTAGGGAATATATACTTCAAGATATAGGGAGGCAGGAACTTTCTGAAATGCAGAAATTTTCTGAAACGAGACTGCAATAAGACAAGAATCCCAAGTGGTAACAACAGAACTACATGAAATTAAAATGTTTTTGCACAGAAAATAAAATATTAGTGGAGCAAATAGCTTACAGAATGGGAGAAAATCTTTGCCAGCTATATGTCAAAGAGGGAACTAATATCTAATTTTTACAAAGAACTACAAATTTTAAACTGCTAACCTCTCCCATGAATCCACAAATGAGCTAGTAAAATTAAAGATAAAACACAAATGATCAGTAAATATTTTAAAAAGTGTTTCATTTCCCTAACCACTAGGGAAATGCAAGTTAAAACAACTTTGAGGTTCCATCTTATGCCAGTCAGAATGGCCACCATCAAGAAAAATGAGAACACAATTACCCAATGATGTAGGGAAAAAGTAACCCATTTTCACTGCTGATGGGATGCTTCTAGTAAGTTACAAAAGTCAGTATTGAGATGTGTCTAAAATTTAAATCACGATATGAACCAGGTGCACCGTTCTTGAGCATATTCCCAAAAGGACTACCACCAAGGAAGTTCCCAATTCTACCTCATGAGAATCTAGGTAGGCAAATTCACGGTTTCTGGGTAAGACCTAGAAATTAAAAATGTGTTGAAAGGAAATATTGGTTCCCAAGTTTGTTTTGTAAAGGCACAGATTCAATGGAAAGTACGGAGTTCACCTTGCAAAGGCAAAGTGCCTTGTTAGTGCCTTGGAAGGATGGTAGTACCTCCATCCCTGGCCCAAATCCTATGTCAAAACACTTAACGACTTTAAACACTAGGACACTCAAGTTTAACGAAGAAATCTTCATGTATATCTATACAGTTCCCAGAAGGATGTTGTAAGGTGCAAGGGGAGAAGCTACAGTGGAAAAGGGGTCCATTTTTAACCTATGATTCGGGGGAACCGGCACTTTCAGCTCTCCTGTTCTCTCATGGTTAGTGAGAGGTTCGCTGGAAAGTCAATCAAATCATTAGTGACCTATATGTATCTACTAACTGCCCATAACTATTGAATACATTGATGAAAGCTCGGGAAGCACAAACCAGAGAGACGTTAAATGCCGGGGCAGTGTAGACAGGGCCAGCCGCATTTGGTGCTCTTCCCTTGGTTTCTTTCCTGTTTCTGTGATCTTATAATCATAAGCCCATCCACATATTCACCCAGTGTAATCTTTGGGCAGTCTAAACTTAGGCAGCTTACCTGATAAAGTATCTTCAAAAATGACACAAAGAAAGCGATCAAAACACCAATCACGAGGATGAGTACGATGCTCATGGTCGCTCCCTGACGCCTAGTGCAGGCACTAGGAGGAGGAAGCAGAAGCAGTAGCTGGATCTAATAGGAAAGCTTGCGGAGCCTGCGACCAAAAAGCTGCTTTCCCCTACACCACCCGGTGATAACTGGCATGAGCTGCCTGCCGCCCTGCCTTATATACTGCGGGTGACATCACGGCTTCTCATTATCTACGCACATGAGACCTCATAATCAGGGTCCTCTGGCAGAACCATCCTGGCCATCAGGGAGCCAGGTGTGCCCTGGGCACTGCCTGACTGGGTGTAGGACCAGGTCAATAAGATAGAGAGAAAGAATGAGGGAGTTTGAGATTCCATCAGAAAGATGCTGAAAAGAACACAGACCCATCACATGTGTGATGTAAAAAGAGCTTTCATCCTTCCTTTGTTCCTTAAAGCTGTCTGTCTTTGCTGTAACATCCATCACTTACTTGAGCAATGTTTTTTTTTCTTTGTTGTTTTTTAAAGCACAATGGGAACACTCCAGGTTTAACGAGTTGTCTGGTTGTTGACCTAGGCCATGGGGTCCCACTGTCAGTTTCCAGAGAGCAACCCACTGTCTCAGCATTAGTGTGGGTTGTTTGGAGGATTTTCATATGACCTTGGTCAACAACTCAGTTGAATGTAAGCCAAACCCATTGCTCGAAAGCTTGTCTGATGGCTACCTGATACTCCCTATCTCCCTTTGCTAGGAGTCCTCATTAAGACTTACCAGATTGGGATAGATGAGGGGACATCCTGTTGGAACTCTAGGTGAGAGAAGTAGGGGAGAATGGGGAAATAGAAGGATCCAGAGGGTCCTTGAAACCTACAAGAAGAACATCATGACAGGCAGATTGGGGCCCAGGGGGGGTCTGCTCAAGCTACTGTACCAACCAAGGACAATACATGCAGTAAACATCGAAACCCTACCCAGATCTAGCCAATGGACAGGACATTCTCCACAGTTGTGTGGAGAGCGGAGACTGATTCTGACATGAACTCTGGTGCCTCATATTTGACCACCTCCCCTTGGTGGGGAGGCCTGGGCACACAGAGGAAGGGGAAGCAGGCTGCCAAGATGAGACTTGGTAGCCTATGACCATATGGTGGGGGATGAGGTCCCCCTGGGTCATAGACATAGGGGAAGGAAATAGGGTGAAAGTGGGAGGGAGGGAGGAATGGGAGGATACAAGGGATGGGATAACCATTGAGATGTAATATGAATGAATTAATTAAATTAAAAAAAAAGATCACCTTTGTAAGCAGGCATGGTGGTGCACGCCTTTAATCCTAACACTTGAGAGGCAGAGGCAGGCAGATCATTGTGAGTTCGAGGCCAGCCTGGTCTACAAAGCAAGTCCAGGACAGTCAAGGCTACACAGAGAAAGGTTGTCTCGAGGGCAGTCAGGCAGTGTAGATCACCTTCATGATTTTAGGAGTTTCCACTACACAATTATTCCACACCACCTACCAAATGCCCTCCAATTCCAGCCACCTCTCCCTGCACTCTCTATCTCCAGCTACTCCCTTACCTGATCGCATCTCTGGGCCCCACCTGACCCCAGCTCCCATCCCCACCTGCTCCCAGTGTGCTCATACAACCTATTCTATTTTCACCTCCCAGGGAGGTCAACGCATCTCTCCTCGACCCCTCTCTGGGTCTCTGAACTGTAGCTTAATAACTAATATTGACATATAAGCGGATACATATCATATTCATCTTTGTGGGTCTGGGTTACCTCTCAGGGTGATATGCCACATCTTCACCATCATGAGCTATCACTTGTGCTATTGCTTTTAGCCATTCAAATGAATGTAAAATGAAATTTAAAAGTAGTTTTGAGTGTCTACATAGAGCCTTCACCCCTTCATTCTAGTCTCTTGGGCTTGGGATATTTTGCCAGCTACCAAAAGAAAAACATGGATACCAAACCAGCCACAAAACCCTCCACCTACAATCTGTCCTTCCTACAAAATATGCTAGGACAATGATGGAACAAAATTTGTGGGAGTAGCCACCTGATGGTTTAAGGTCCACAGCATGAGACGAAACCTGACACAGCTTGGTTAACCAAACCAGAGACTAGATACCCCAAAGGCCTAGGGTACAACAAAAGAATACTCCTCAAAAAATGTATTTAAAAACAAAGAGTACTGGTCCCACATAAAGTATCAATAAACTGCTATCGTCAGCACCTTCTTCAGTAATCATGAGGGAGGCTCCCTCTGACAACAGATGGGAACAGATGCAGAGATCCACTACCAGACATTATGCTGAGAGAGAGTCTAAATGGGAGGTCTCCATCAAATCCCTCTCCTCAGAGCTGGGGTTTTCACACAGAAGAGGAGGCAGAAGCAGTATAAAAGCCAGAATGAATGGAGGACATCAGGAGAACAGGCCATCTGAATCAACTAAGCAAGGTGCATATGAACTCAGAGCCTGAAGCAGCAAGCACAGGACCTACAGGGGTCTCTATCAGGTCACACCACACACACACACACACACACACACACACACACACACACACACACACACACAGGTCACATATACATATATACATATGTGTATGTGTGCATATATGTATATATAAAAATATATATGCATATATACATATATATTATTAGCTTAGTATTTTTATGGGACTCCTGACTGTGAGAACAAGTGGGTCTCTGACTCTTGAACCTGCTCTTGGAATTCTTCCTCCTGTTGGGTTGCCATGTTCAACTTTTGTATGTTAGGTTTTTTTTTTTTTTTGTTTCATCTTGTTATATTTTATTTTGTCATACTTCATTGCTATCTCTTAGAAGCCTGTTCTTTTCTAATAAGAGACAGAAAGGGAGTGGATCCAGAGGGAAGGGGAGATGGGAAGGGACTGGGAGGAATAAAGGAAGGGAAAACTTTAATCAGAAGATATTTAATGAGAAACCAATCTATTTTCAAAAAAAGGAAAAACTAACAAAAGGAATCACAGAGGGAATGCGAGTTGAAAACAGACAATTAACAACAAAAACAACAACAACAACAAACCACCACAACCCCAGAAACACTGTGAAGTGGGAACCCACATGAACAACAGTACAGACTCAGTGTGCTGCTCAGGAGAACCCTTTCCACTGTCCATGGCCTCTTTAGGATGTTCTTCAACCCCTGTCCCACCTAGATATGTCAGAATATCATATCAATTTTTAATTGTTTGTTTTGTTTTCGAGACAGGGTTTTCCTGTATAGTCCTGGCTGCCCTGGACTCTCTTTGTAGACCAGGCTGGCCTCGAACTCACAGTGATCCACCTGCCTCTGCCTCCCGAGTGCTGGGATTAAAGGTGTGCGCCACCATGCCTGGCTTCAGTTTTCAACTGAAAAAGCAATTATCAGAATGCTTCCTCCTACAATCCTCACCACAAATCTGTTCACTGGGAATGCTGAGTTCTGGGTGTTTTTGTAAACATGAAAATAGATTAAGATGTCTAATACACAGAGAATTGTAGCCGAGTTATACTCTTTCATCCCCTTACCCTCATCCGCATGCTTTCACCTCTATCTCCACTCTGTTTTATGAACAGTAAGTCTTACATTTTCCCAAGAAATAATTGCAGTGCATTGGACTTTTAATAATAGGAGGTAGCAAATAGAGGAATCATTGTACTAGACAAGTTAGAGATGTTGAAGAAACTCAGTTAAATGAGAATGATGATACCAAACTCCAAATTAAAGACAATGACTACAGAAATTGCAAAGTACATATAAAAGTACAATCACCAATTTTCTTGAGAAAAGACTCAGCTCTCATGTACATGAATGTATAAAGAGAAGTTATACCTTTAACCTCTTTCATATTATATAGTTTCTGGAGTATGAGTGCAAAGCTTACAGTAGTATTATTAGTTCAATAAATGCTTGTTAAGCACATGTGTACTGAGAGCACTGATGTTCAGAATATATGATTATGTACAAATTTTTTTTACACCTGGTGTGGCCCCCCTTGAATGTGGAATAGACACTTATCAAGTATTAAAGAGATGGATTTAAGATGCTGAATTAAATGAAAACAGAGTTCTTCATATTTTCCCAGCTGTTTGTTCTATATGGGATACAAAGAAGAGTGAAGATCCTAGCCTTGTGGTTTACTTAAGTTGTGTGAGGAGAATTGAACAAGCCTGCGATTTGCTGGTGATAAGTTAATTCTTGGGTATGTTGAGTTTAAGGCGTGTTAAGGTTCAAAATAATTCGTTGCAGGTAGACAATGAAGACATAAAATTGTTAGGTATCTGGCTGTGAATATTAGCTGAAATTTGGGTGTGGAAGAACTTTTCTCATGTTAGTTTTAGTGTGTACAAACAAGAAGGCTTTTACAAATGCTCCATACATATGTTGTGTCTTAGTTTGCTCTCTATTGCTGTGATAAAAGTACTATAATCACAAGCAAGTTGGAGAGGAGTGAGTTTCATTAGCTGACATTCAGATACCTTGATTCATCATTGAAAGAAATTAGGGCAAGAACTGAAGGAAAGTCCTTTAGGTAGGAACTGAAGCAAAAGTCATAGAGGAATGATGCTTGCTGGCTTGCTCCCTGGATTCTCATTCAGCTACCTTTCTTATACCTCCCAGGACCACCTACCCAGGCCTGGGCACCCACCACAATGGAGTTATGACATTAATATAGTACAATAATCAAGAAAATCCCCCATAAACTTGCCTAGGGTCCTATCTAATGGAGACAGTTTCTCAGTTGAGGTTTCCTTTTACTTGATGACTTTACTATGCTACATTGACCAAACAAACAAACAAACAAACAAAACAAAACAAAGCAAAAAAAAAATAGTTAACACATGCTGTGATTCCAATGCTCGGACAAGAGCCCTGTAATCAATGAGGGGATAGCCAACAACTGGTTCATCGTAAACCAATGGATTGGGGACTAAACCAAAGGGAGAGTTTGGGGCTGGCCGGAATTCATTTTAGGAGGCAACAAGAAGAGTTTGACACAAATGGTGCCTAGTATTGTTGGTCACCCCTCTGATGTAACTGGATTTTCCTTGAGGTCCTAAAAGGTACCAAAACTACACACAAAACAAAACTCTCACCCCAGAAAGAATAAGAAGATATTTATTATCAGCAACAAGTAAGTCAGCATGGCCCAAAGACACAGATTCAAGTTGTCCCACTGACATGCTGCTT
The DNA here is from genome assembly GCF_903995435.1 of Acomys russatus. Taxonomy (NCBI): domain Eukaryota; kingdom Metazoa; phylum Chordata; class Mammalia; order Rodentia; family Muridae; genus Acomys; species Acomys russatus. Next base: position 92,142,858 of record NC_067169.1, on the reverse strand, counting down.
AAACTGTAGATCCTAAAGTAAATGTGAGCTTCAGTTTATCCACCGTATTTATCCTTTGTGGGCTTGCTTTTGGTATCATATCCTAAGACTTGTTGCCAAATCCAAAGTCACCACATTTTCCCATATGTTTTCTTCTAGAGTTTTATAATTTTACCCCTATCCTAACTATTCTGAGCTAATATTTATATATTGTGAGAGGTGAGTTCTTCTGTCTGCTGCATGAGGCTATACAGTTTTCCCAACAGTATTCCTTGAAGACAACCAATTCCTCAGCAATGGACTTTAGCATGTGTCTTGAAAATCAGTTTACTGCACATGGAAAGATTCATTTCCAAGCTCTTGTTCACAATCTCTTAGCTCATTTTCCTGTTTTTATGTTGGTGCCATGTTGTTTTGAGAAGGTTTTCCTGCAAGATTCTCTATCAGATCATGATGACATTTCAGGGATAACAACTCATCAAAATTTTAAGTTCTCCATAGGATTGTCCTCTTGCCCCAGAGCTTGACTATCAGTCATGTTCATGTAGAGCCTCTACCATTTCTCAGTTCAGATTTTCCTAGGCTGGCAGTATTTCCTGTGTGAGTTGTTGCCTGTGTGTTTGTTTCTACACTGCTAAATTGTGATCTTTCTGTACTCACCTATTGTCTATGAAATGTAAGGGATGATAATTTGTTCTGTGGTCTTCTTTCTCTTGTAGATCTGGAGAAAACTATTGCATTCCAGTGATTTATTTTTATTTATTTTAAAAAGCCATGTAAATATGGAATGGAGCTAGGCATGGTGGCATATGTTTTTAATCCCAGCACTCATTAGGCAGAGGAACACAGATCTCTGTGAGGTCAAGGCCAGCCTGGTCTACAAAGTGAGTCTGGGATAGCCAAGGCTACACAGAGAAACCCTATTTCAAAAAAATAGAATAAATAAATAAATAAATAAGGAATGGTAATTTTCAAGCTTCCTTATATGACAGAGTAAAGGTCAAAATTTCATACTCTTTTGACATACATTTTGTAAAGGATATAGATCTTTTGAAAATATGAGTGTATGTTTTTTGTAACACTATTTTTGAATTTGGTATCAAAGCAATGATGACCACATAGACTACACTGAGTTTTTTCTCTTCCTCTTAAAAGTCATGGTGTGTTGCCCTTGGTTGCCCATTGGAGAAGGAATGTAAATCACTATTGCTGAAGACTCCATATACTTCAGACACAGGATCCAGAGGCTTCCCCCTGAATACTAGCTTTTACTGTATTAGGAAGTGTCACCAGGCAAGTTTCCAAAGAAGTGAAACAACAAATAGTCCCACCCAGCCATGAACCTCAAGAACAGCAACCAGCAGGGCAAAAAAAACCCTAAGGGAGTCCTATTGATATCCATCCCTTGGCGATAACCAACAGTTGGACTACCTGCTCAAGAGGGAAATCATGCCTGGTACTGGAACCCTAGCAAACTAGCCAGGGCTACTAATGTCAGGGATCCTGGTGAAGAACCTACAACTTACACTTTTCTAAACCAGCACAATCTCTAACTACACTCTAAACATTTGTCCTTATAGACACACACAAGTGAGGTTCTCACTCCTCATCAAGGAAATGTTTCTTTGGATGGAGACAATTACAGAAAACCATAACACATCAAAATATAGAGCTCTGAAACACAGTCCTATTTTTGATTCATCTACAGCTTCTGAACCTAAGGCTTAAGGATCATTTTGGAAGATGGTCATAACACTCTAATGTTTATGATGATTGTATTTTGTTTAATGGCACAAAAGGTTAACCAGAGTTCTCCGTGCCACTATGAGTTTGAAGCTAGCTATTGGAGCTTGGTGAACTGACCAGTGCATACACATCTAAGGACAGTGGTTTTTCCTTTCTATGACTATCAATAGGCAAAAGTTCAGAGGTAAAGGGTAAGGTGCTATGAACAACCCTCCTTCTTTTTCTTGTTATTTATAGAGTGAGTCTTGTGTGTTCCCACTGCTGGTAACTTTAGCTGTCAATTTATAATTGCAGTACTTGTCTAAACCTAGAGAATATGTTTTACAGACCTTCACCTTATGTTCCAACTTTCTATATTCTGCATGTCTCCTGAACCTTAGAGGGTATGGTATAAGAAAGATATTTGTTTTGGGCTGAGCTTTATGACTGTTGCTTATTCTTTACATCCTTACATTCATGGGCATCACAATCATTGCTGTTATTTGAAGGGGCCAGCTTTTCTTATTAAAGCTGAGATCAGTTTTTGGAAGGCAGTTTTCTGGTAGGACTGGGACAGCAACCCAGCCACAAAACCTTTGACCCACAACCTGTTCTGGCTGCAAGATATGTTGGGGCAATGATGACTCAGAACTTGTGGGAGTGGCCAACCAGTGATTGGTCTGGCTTGAGGCCCAAGGCATGAGAGGGAACTCATGTTGGACAGTGCCTGGACAAAGGAACCAGAAGCTAGAAGCCCTACCTAGGATAAACCCAAATACAATTGGCCCCCAAAAGAATGAAATGATTACTAATGATATTCTGCTATACTCTTAGATTAGTGCCTAGCCCAATCATCACCAGAAAGGCTTCCTCCAACAATTGATGCAAACAGATAGAGACCCACAGCCAAACATTAGGTAGAGACAGGGGATCCACACAGAAGAGGTAGATTAAGGTAGGAGCCAGAGGGGTTGAGGACACCACGAGGACATGGGCTACAAAGTAAACCAAGTAGGGCTCATGGGGTCTCAAAGAGACTCAAGAAACAATCATGGAGCCTGCACGGGTCTGCACTAGATTTTCTGTATGCATGCTTTGGTTGTTTACCTTGAGGTGTTTGTAGGACTCTTAACAGTGGGATCAAGGGCTGTCTCTGTCTCTTTTGTCTTCTTTTGGGACATACTTCCTCTTACTGGGTTGCCCCATCCAGCCCTGATATGAGACCTTGTGCCTACTCTTATTGTAGCTTGTCATGCCATGTTCACTTGATACCCCTGAGAGGCCTGCTCTTTTCTGAAGGGAAATGGAGAAGAAGTGGATCTGGGGAACAGAGGAGGTGGGGGGACTTGTAAGAGTGGAGGGGGAGGCTACAGTAAGGATGCATTATATGAAAGAATTAGTATTTTTTATAAAAAAGCAGTTTTCTGTTTTGTCAATTTTCTTAAACATCAATAATAAGTTGCTTTCCTGGGCCTAAAACCTGCCCAGGCCAGGATATTACCAGGACTTACAGTACCAGACATGTGCTGCCACCTTACTCCCCCACGGAATAGGCCTGAAAGCCAATCAGAAGGCAGTTGGCTACACCCACCACAGTCAAGCCTCTCATGCAGCTGGGCATATCTGACCCAGGAGATTGAAATTCTGGTTCAAAGTGTTCACAGCTCAGCAAGACCATTGGAGTCTCTTCCCCCTCAGTTGCCCACTCAGCACTCTCAGGTGAAATGAAAGACAGCCAGCACTGGGAAGCTTCCAGCCCTGTGCCAGCCTGTTTTCCATGTATCTTACAATCATGATATGCTAATGGCTTCCATAATATGATCTTATCCTTTAGTTCTGGTGGGCAGCCAAGAGGATTGACAAGAGCTTGTATTGTTTTGGGAGCTTCCGTGGCTTCCTTGAACCACTCCTGTGGAGGTATTTGATATCGGGGATTGGGAACTATGTTCAGTAATCTGTATTATCTAGGAGCTTTGCCATCTACTCATGCTGCATAGCTATCTTCAGTCCCTCTTTTATATTTTTTTTTATTTGGTTTACAAGACAGTAGGCGTCCTCTTGGCTTCTTTATACACCCTTTATTCTTAGTTCTCCCCACCTTTGCACACACTTTTCTTTTCAAGCCTTCCACCTTCCTTTCTGCTTAAACCTCTTTGCCCACACTCTTCTATCTCTTTTCTTTCCCTTTACTTATGTTCTACAAATATCCCTTTCCTTAAGGAAATCTCCTCATAACTCTTTCCTAATTTTAGTTTTTTGGCTTTAACAAGTACTCTGTGTTAAACAACCAGAACCAAAGGGTCAAAACTAGGATCAACATGAGAGAATACAGCATTCTTCTTGGAGCATAGGTTACTTTGCCCAGTATATTGACTTTTTCTTTTGTCTTCCAGTTTTATCCATTTCATAATATAATTTTTTCATTATAGATGAATAAACTTAGGTGGCATATATTATCTACTCATCAATAGATAAAAATCTGATATTTTTCCATTGCATTTTTAATTTAAAAAGATTTAAACTTTTATCATATATATGTATATATACATTGACATAGTATCAAAAATTAAATTAAATAAAAATAAAATTTGACTATTTCAAAATATTTTATATATTGTATGTATAATACATAATATTTTGTGTTTGTTTTGCATGTATGCTTGTATACCATGTACATGCTTAGTGCTCCAAGAATCAAGAAGAAGGGCCAGAGACCCTGGAACTCAAGTTATAGTCTATTGTGAGTTTACCATGTAGGTTCTGAGAACTGATCCAGGGCCTTCTATGAGTGAATCCAATGTTTTTTACTCCCAAGCTGACTTTCCAGTTCCAAGAATTTATTCTTATTTTCTTTTTAATATATGTCTCTGTGTGTATGTCCACAGAGGCCAGAAGAGAACACTGGATTTGCTGGATTTGAAGTTTTATGTGGTAGTAAACTGCCCAATTTGGTTGCTAGGAACTGAACTCTGGTCCCATGGATGAGCAGCAAGCAACCACTCCAATATATCTTAGTACATGAATAACTTGATTAACTTAGTGATTCTTTAACCTCATGTCATGTTGCTGATGCCATAAATAAATGTTTACATATGTCCAACATAAATTTAATTTGTTCTTTCTGTCTTTTAAATATTATGGTACTAAGCAAATAGAAGAACAAACTAAATGTGTGTGTGTGTGTTTTTTGCACTTGCTCATCTATTTACTTTTAGAGAAGTACTTTATGTTTTCAGGTTGTAAATTACTATCTAGTAGCACTTGCTTTCAAGTCAGAGGACTCTTGATAATATTTCATGTGGGACAGGTCTGGTGGTAATGAAACAGTTTGACTTTTTAAAAAAGCTGATAACGTCTTTCCTTCTAATTTACTTTTATTTCATTTTATTTTGGACAATAGGTCTAGCTTGTAAGTCACTCTGTACACCAGCCTGGCCTTGAACCCACAGAAAATTGGCCTGTCTCTACCTCCCAAGTGCTGGGATCAACAGCATGTGCTATACCACAGATTTATTAGGCTCTCTGTGTGGCTTTGGGTTTTATTGTTGTTGTTTTGTTTTTTGTTTTTGTTTTGTTTTGGTTTGGTTTGGTTTTTTTGTTTGCTTGTTTTACTTCTCAGGCTTGATAACTTCAAGTGTTGTCAAGTTTGCTGAAACATTTGCCTTTTGCCTTTGCCTGATAGTGACTTTCCCTCCTTCTAGCCACAATTAAGTATTATCTTTCATGTTCAAAAGAAAATAATGGTGTATTTCAGTGTTCTACTTTGGTGATCCTGCTCTGGGTTTCTAACAATGTGAGTTCAACTTGATAACCCCATGGACTGTGTGCTTTCTCAAGTATCTATTCCTAAAGAAAGCATTTAGTCAAGATCTTATTTTTTCTCATGTGAAGTTGGTATACCAATGTCAAGAAGCTTGACAAATGTGAAATCATTTTCATAGGCTGAACCATACAAAACATAAAAATTATTACAAAGAATTTTAGTAATTAAAATAATACCTCAGATGGCTGTCAAGATGGCTCAGTAGTTAAGACTATTGATCCTCTACAAGAGGACACATGTTTGATTCCCAGCATTTACATCGTTATCCACAACCATCTGTAACTTCAGTCTCAGGGAATGGGATAGCCTCTTTTGGCCTCCATGAACATGCAAGTGCTACACAGACACAGAAGCAGGCAAAATATCAATACACATAAATAAAATAATAGTTTAAAACATCTCAGAAAGAATGTGTTTGGCTTCCTCCCTGCTGTCTCATTTTTATAGTGCCAGAAAGAGCTATGCTGGCTTCTAAGGGAGAAAAGACAGCAATGGTTTTACCCATGTGCTACAACACACGACTATTATGGGTTAACTAAATTCTGATAGAATCTGAAGCCTGTAATACAGAAGGGTGTTGTTATTTTTTTTTCTGGTGATTTTTTTAAAAAAAAAACTAGTTTTGTTTTGCTTAGTACTGTAATCCTCGTCAAAAGCTCACAACTGCGAAATTCACAGCTTCTATCACAGAAACTGCTATTTATATTTTGTGAAATGGTCATAATGTTTTCTAAATATTCATATCCATAGATCTGCTCTCAGTATTGGTCAGAGAAGTTTCTTTTTGCAATTGGCAGCAGTCAGTGCTGAAAGGCATAGCTGTTTAAAATGTGGAGAATAAGAGATTAAATGCTTAGCTCTAAATGTGACATCCTCTTCATTCTCCCCACCCCCAACCAAAGCTCAGGGTGCACAATGGAAGAGAAGACATAAAGAATGTAAGAGCTAGAAGCTGGGAAGGATTGCTATCAACTGTAAATTGCTGCACATGACATGGGTGTTGTACTCATGAACTCATAAGACCTATGAACAAGATCAATCTAGTCAAATATCCAGCACAGTTAGAGAAGGAGAAACTGCCATAGGGGAGGAGCTCTGTGGGCTCTATTCTTTACCAAGTTGCTGTTGGCAGTTGAAACTGCCACTGGGGAGGAGATCCCTGGGCCCTATTCCATATTGAAGAGCTGTTGGCAGTTCAAACTGCTTTGAGGGAGGAGCTGTTGGCAGTTGAAGCTGGTAAGGATGGGTGAATCATTCTTAAAACAAAAACAAACAAACAAAAACATGGCCACTGATAGTTTTCTCATGCTCTAGTAGGCGTCTATACTCCCATACACATATGAGCATCGCTAATTGCACTTAATGGATTATAAAGAGAGGGGATGGAATTGGGAGGGAACTGTGTTGGAGGAGCCTAGGGAGTTGGAGGGAGAACTGGGGTTAGATTATGTTTCACTGTATGCATGTATGAAATTCCCAAGAATTGGAAAGATGGCTCAGTGGTGAAGAGTACTGGGTACTCTTTGCATGGGACGCAGGTTCAGTTCTCAACACCCACATGGTGGCTCACAACTATGTTCAATTTTAATTCCAGAGGATCTCACAGTTTCCTGTGGGTTCCCTGGGAACCAGGTACCCAGTTGGTGCACATACATACAAGTAGGAAAATACTCATAGATGTTAAATAAATCTTTAAAAAATAATTAATGCATTACTCTGATACTGTGGGTGTTAGGAGAGAACAAGGTAGAGGAGATGCAGAAGGGATGCATCTGTACCACTTACACACTCTCGCACACTGGAGATATATTCTGTGTTCATGGATTGAGCTCAGGCTATGATTCTTGGTAGCAGGACACATTGGTCTTGCTGAACTAGGGGCTAGAGAGATGGCTAGGCTGAGGGCAAAGACCCATGCACATAAAATAATCAACAGTCATATGGAAGCCAGTTATAATTTCTCTCAGACTTATTTTACACTGACTTTCTAGTCTTACGAATAGCTTCTTGGAATATTTCTGGCAACAATGTGTAGAGTAAGTATCTTATCTTAATGTTTTGTAGGAAGTTTTAACTTTAACTCCTGTTTTCTTAAAGTGCATAGGGTCTTTCTCCAATTTCCTAAATGGAGACACTCCTAGGTTTTGCTTCCTGAAGCCAATAGCTGTAGTCACCTATATAAGTCAGCAAACCATTGCTCATAAGTCAGAAAAATATTCCCACTTTGTTTTCAAAACGGGATATATCAGGAAACCCCATAAGTAAAGTTTCTAGCTAATCTTTTGTTTAAAGAACATAGCTAATTTAAGGGTCTCCTGTCCCTTTAGATTTTCTCTTAAATAAGTTCATAATAATATTTCCTATTTATTTTTTAAATGTTATTTTATTAATTTATTTAGATTACACCTCAATTGTTATTCCATCACTTGTATCCTCTCGTTCCTCCCTCCCTCTTGTTTTCACCCTCTTCCCCTCCCCTAGGTCTATGACGGAGGGGAATATTTCCCCTTTGTATTAAACTTTTCCTTTGGTGAATATTAGAGAGAAAAGGGAAGGAGATGGTGATGGAGGAGGAAACTCAAATTGTTCTTGTGGAGAACACAAGCATGGAGAATAGATAGGAGCATGGGGTTTAGATTTACTATTTATCTTTAGTTTTGATGCAGCATCTAAAATTTTAATTGGTTTTCTATTTTGAACATCTTTTAAAATTTTAGTCTTCAAAGTTCTAAGTTTTTATAAGTTAACAATTCTATTATTTTTAGATGCTATAAAATTTCAATTAAAATATAATTCCTATCAATCATCTTCTGGTTTATTGCCCATGACTTCTAGCTTAGTGCTCAAAAGAAATAATTTAACTCTAGGTAAGAGAAGCAAGAGTGAATGGGGAAACAGAAGGATCCATAGGGTCCTAAAAACCTACAAGAAGAACATTATGATGGGCAGATCTGGGCCCAGGGACCCCGCTCAAACTATGGCAACAGCCAAGGACAATACGTGCAGTGAGCATCAAACCCCTACCCAGATCTAGCCAATGGACAGGACATTCTCCACAGTTGAGTGGAGAGTGGGGTATGACTTTCACACGTATTCTGGTGCCTCATATTTGACCACGTCCCCTGGATGGGGAGGCCTGGTGGCACTCAGAGGAAGGATAGCAGGCTACCAAGAAGAGACTTGATATCCTATGAGCACACACAGGGGGAGGTGGTCCCCCTCAGTCACAGTCATAGGGGAGGAGAGTAAGGGGAAAATGGGAGGGAGGGAAGAATGGGAGGATACAAGGGATGGACTAACAATTTAGATGTAATATGAATGAATTAATAAAATATTTTTAAACATATTGGGCCCCAAAATTATCAATGCAAAACACAACTTTTTTTCTAAAGATAATAAGAGATAGTTTATTCTGAGCCAAATATGAGTAAGCATGGCCCAGAAACAGAATGATGTTTCCCTGTGGAAATTGTTTTTCCCACAGAACAAGAGAAAAGTCATAGATCAATGCCTTTACCAAACACATTGTAGGCCATCAGGTAGGTCAGGTGGCAATAGAGTGGAGAAATATCTTTTATGGGTTTTATATGTGTCTTAGTTACTTTTCTGCTGTTCAGAACAACTTGTGGTTTATTTGGACTCAATGTTCAAGGTACAGTTCCTTGTCATAGGGAAACTAAGGCAGCAGGAGCTCGAAGTGGCTGGTCACAATGCATTGTGATCTGGAAACAGGAGGTGATGAATGCTGGTGCTCAGCCTTCTCCTTTTTATGCTGCACAGGATCCTAGCCCTAGCACTGGTGCTGCCCAATTTTAGAATGAGTCTTTAATCCTAGCACTTGGGAGACAGAGGCAGGAGGATCGCTGTGAATTCGAGGCCAGCCTGGTCTACAAAGCGAGTCCAGGACAGTCAAGGCTACACAGAGAGACTCTGTCTCGAACCCCCTCAAAAAAGAAAATGCTAATCTATGGTGGTATCATTGTCTTCTTTTTGTATACTTCTGAGCTTTATATGTATTAAAATAGATAAAAAGATCTTGGATATTTTACCTTGTCCTCATATGCTAAATATTTAGGGGTAACATCATCATGGTCTCTTTGAAAATTGTTTCTCTTTCATTTAGGTTTAGATTTAGCTGTAGTTGAGATCATTTATATAGAAAAAGAATATTACTGAGACAAGGACATATATATTTCATGTTGACCTCAAACTTGTTACAAAGCTGTGGATTACCTTGAACTTTTTATCCTCCTCTCTTCATCCCCTGAGTGCTAAAATTATGAATATGTGCCACCATGCCAGGTTTATGTAATAGAGGGAATTGCAGGCAAGATCTCATGCACACCAAGCAAACACTCTATTGAGTTACATTCCAAAGCCTAAGAAACAACAATTTCAATAGATAATCTCAGTTGATTAGGAGACAGAAAATCTGACACAAGGAGGAGAGACTTAAAAAATCCATCTGGGACCCAGAATAGCTTGCCATTGCCTGAATACATCTTCTACATCATGATCTAAGATGGCTGCTTAATTGCTCTCACTTGAAAGCAGAAGAATGACGTGATTGCTATGTTGTTTAAATATTTTCCCTAAATTGTGATGGAACCACTTTTGTTTCATTAATCAGAATGTATGTATATAGCTGAAGCTTGCTGCAAATGAAGCTAAGAAATGAGTGACCAGTACAACTAGATAAAATTTATAATTATGTTGCTAAAGATGGGAGAATAAAGAATTGTCATTAGGCTATCCATCAAACTGTAACACCTTTTATATGAGATGATATAGGTTTTCTCTCATGCACTACCTAATCTTGTGCTAATGGACCAAAAAATGAGGTCATCCATTGGTGAAACATTCTACTGATATTTGTGCATTAGGGAAAAGAAGCACTGTTGTCTTAATTATTTCAGAATATCACCAATTTATCTCTTCAATCACAACTTAATGAAAATTGTCAAAATTAGTTCTTCTTTCCCTATGTCAGTCTCCTAGAACCAGGATAGATCATGACTGCTCGTGGCCATGCAGTAGGATTCACTGAATTGACTGTATTTTGACATGTTTCTACTAACTGACATAACTCTATGCTGACAGAGAGAAAAGCAGAGCATGCCAAGTGTATCCTACAAAACTAAATTCTGACAGTCTACACAGAAACATATTCCTTTCTTTTTCGTTTAGAAACTGATCTCAATTAAAATAAAAATGAACTAAGAAACTTCTATGTCAAAGTTTTATTTCTGATCATATATTCTTTTTTCACACATTTCATCAACAGGAAACATTGCAGATGTAGTTAATTCATACATTCTTTTGTGTTGCTCTAATAATTTTAACTGTGGAATATTTAATAGTTGGAGTTACATGACATTATTCATTCAAGTAAATACATGGAGCAGTAGTAAAACATACTACAGATCTCCTATCTACAACACCACAATCATAAATCACTGCATATAAATTACAATAGTATTATATGTTGGAGATACTTAAAATTAGTCATATGGGGCAAGAAAGATCCAGCATCCTTAATCATGCAACTTAAAACCACCCTTAACTCTAGTATCAGGGTATTGAGTATTCTTTTCTGGCCTCTGTGGCACCTGCATGCTCCTGGGGCAAATAAAATCACACAGGCATGCACATATGCATGTAAATAAAACAAAATGTGAAATTAAAGTTGGTCGTATATGAGGAAAAATTATTAGAACATGTTCTTTTTTTCTTTTAAAAATGGATGAAGAGTATGTATGCTGTGAAAAAGTCACACCACACAAATTTTATGACTCTGTATTTTCATCTTGTTCTTGATGTTACAAAATGGTTTACTATATGATTAAAGTAAAAAGTTTATATAACCTCAATAAGATACCTATTATAACTAATGTTTCATTCTATATCATTTTGTGTTACTTTGAGTGACATTTAAATTTAATTTTTGGTGACCTTTTGGTCTGGACCATACTAAGGTACTTGAGAAAGAAATTGCTTTTGCTGTGTTTACTAAGAGAATAAGATATATGTTCTATCTTAATTGTAAATGTAAAAACTATTTCATTTTACTTGTTTGTGTATTGGCCTAAAATATCTTTATAGAGCTAAATGTGACACAAATTGAAAAACATTTACAAACATACTCCAAAATAGTCTAGTAGATTCAGTATTCCACATTTTCTCAATGAGCATTTAATGCATTTCTATTTTGTTCAAGTACTATGCAATATGACATGCTTAAGGCATTAAATAAAATACAAAATCATCCCACTACTAGTGTTCTAAAGAAAAAAATACAACTGACATTAATTATGGTGCTTTTATGCTCTTGAAGAATTATATATGTATCTGGTAATGTCAAGAAATATCAGATTAAATTTAATAACAATGGTTTCCTAACATGTTTAATTAATTAATTAATCTATTTATTCATTTTACATCTGACTGTAGCCCACCCTCTCCTCTCCTCCTGGTCCCAACCTCCCTTCCTCTTCCCCCTATCCCCCTTCTTTACTTATCAGAAGAGGGGAACCCCTCTTTAGCCACCCACCACAGCTTATCAAGTCCTATCAGGACTGAGTACATCCTTTTCCCCTGGGACCCGGCAAGGCAGCCCCTCAGGCAACCAGGTCTATGTCAGAGACAGTTGCCACTCACCTTGCTAGGGGACCAAGATGAAGCCTGAACTGCCCATCTGCTATATTTGTGTAGGAGGCCTAGGTCCAGTCTATTCATGGTCTTTGGTTGGGGCTTCATTTTCTGCAACCCCCTCTGGGCCCTGGTTAGTTGGTTTGTGGAGCTCCTGAACCCTCCAGTTTCTTTTATCCTTCCTTTAACTTTTCCACATGACTCTTTATGCTTTGCCCAATGTTTGACTATGAGTCTCAGCATTTGTTTCGATTTGCTGCTGGGTAGAGCCTCTCAGAGGACAGCTATGCTAGGCTCCTGTCTGTGAACATAGCATAGTATTATTAATAGTGTCAGGAGTTGGCTCTTTCCCATGTCTCTCTCTTAGGTTGGGCCAGGTATTGGTTGGACAGTCCCTCAATCTTTGCTCTCTCCCTGAAAATCTTGTAGGCAGGGTACATTTTGGATTGTAGATTTTGTGGGTGGGTTGGTGTTCCCATCCCTTTACAAGGAGTCCTATCTAAGTGAGACAGTGTCCTCTTCAGTCTCCCTGATCTCTGCTACTAGAAGTCTCAGGTAGAACCCCTCTTCATATCCTCCCAGAAGACTACCTTGTCATAGGTCTTCACCTTGTTAAAGAAATGCCCCTGCCCACAGTTTTTCTACCGTCTTCTGTCCTCCCAACCCTATTTTTTCCAGGTCTGATCTCCACCCTCATTTCTCTCTGTGCTTCCTTTCCTATCTTGTTCCTTCTCTTCAACTTCTTCTGTTGTCTATTCTATTTCCCCTTCTGAGAGAGATTTAAGCATCCTCCCTTGGGGTCTCCTTGTTACTTATCTTCTTTGGGTCTATGAAATGTAGTATATTTATCCTATACTATATGGCTAAAATCTGCTTTTAAGAGAGTATACACTATGCATGTCTGGGTCTGGGTTACCTCAGGATGATCATTTATAGTTCCATCCATTTGCCTGAAAATTTCAAAAGTTCCTTGTTTTTAATAACTGAGTAGTATTCCTTTGTGTAAATGTACCACAGTTTCTTTATCCATTCGTCTCTTGAGGGACATCTATGTTATTACCTTTTCTGACCATTACATTTTATAACAATATTTTCCTAATATGTTTCTACTATGAAGATTTTTTGCTGGAAAATCTTGCTAAATACAGCATGAGTTAAAAATGAGTATGTGTAAAATGAGAATAGCATTCCAAAATAAAATATCAAGGCAAATCACAAAAAGATATTATTAACATGAAAATATGACCAAATGAAATTTGTATTATGAAACTACAATTTGCACAAGAAGAATTTGTTGAGTTTCAACAAACATTTTAAATTAACAACGTAAAGCATATGCTTTTATAAAAAAATCAAACAAATTTGCCAGGCATTGATACATACCTTTAATCCCAGCACTCAGGAGACAGAGGTATATGGATCTCTGTGAGTTCTTGGCCAACCTGGTCTACAGAGTGAGTTCCAGGACAGCCAGGGCTACACAGAGAAACTTTATCTTGCAAAACCAAAAACAACAACAACAAAACCCCCACAAAGTTCATATTTTGTTTTGTGTGTATCGGTATTTTGTTTCTATGAACGTATGTACATAGCATAAAGGCCTGGACATGTGGAGGTCAAAAGAATGAATCAGATTTGCCAGATCCTTAGAGTATGGTTATGGACTACCATGTGAATGCTTGTAACCAAACCTGTGTCTTCTGCAAGAAAAACAGATGTTCTTTTTTTTTTCAGTGAACATGGAAATTTATATCTCAACAAAATCTATATACATCATAGGTAATAAACATCCTAAATCTGAAATAAAAAGGCTGTCATAAAACACATGAGAGAAAAGGAAACATTGCAATGGGACAATAGCAATACATAGATTATGTCTCAAGTCATCAGAAAATTTATAGGTTATGAGACAATTGAAAGATATTTTTTTCTTTTTTTAAAATACTTTTATTTTATTACACATGTATAAGACAAACTACATACAGCAGGGAGAACCATGTGACAATCATGAGAATAATGAGTTCTATACATGTTACATTCATAGTGGCTTGGCCATCTGCATTCGTCCCGTTTGAAGTAAGTGTTTTTCCTGTCTTGTTCTTAACTGCAGAACCATCTCTCCAACTGTAGCATATGTTTTTTAAAAATCCTCATTATGAAAGCATATATCCTCAAAATCATGACATTCAGGCCGGGTATGGTGGCACACACCTTTAATCCCAGCACTCAGGAGACAGAGGCAGGTGGATCACGGTGAGCTTGAGGTCAGCCTGGCCTACAAAATGAGTCCAGGACAGCCAAGTCTACACAGAGAAACCCTGTCTCAAAAAAAACAAACAAAAAAAGTGAAATTCAGATAAAAACAATAGCCTATGTCATCTTTAATGAGGTTATACTAGCAGTACTATAATTAGAAATCAAAATGCATGAACTATCAGTATGTTAGTTTAGTATTATTTTTAAATATTACAGTAAATGCAGTAAGAAATATTCACATAAAATCATAAAAGATCAAACATAAAAATGTTAGAATTAATGAGAGTTTTTTAGTAAAGTGGCAAATGCAAAAATAAAAATCTTATATGTTAACAACCATTTAGTTGGCAAATACATGAGAAAACAAAAGATCTACTTTCAACAACAACATAATATATAAAACACTCAAAATCAAACAATAAAAATGAGCTGCACAGAGTTGCAAAACTGTGCTGGAAGAGATAAGATTTATGTAAATTTATGTGGAAGAATAACATGTTCCTGGATGGGAAGACTAAACATAATAAACATGTCAAATTTTCCTAAACTCAGATGTAAGGTTACTGTTATTCAGACTGAAATCCCTACAGGATTTTTGAAAGTTGAGAAAGAATTTTAACATTCATCTGGAAGTTTTTAAAATAAGAAAACCAAAAAGTATTTTTTAAATAAGTTAAATGGAATATATTTGCTTACAGAAAAAAAAAACATATCAAAGAAACTTTTTAAAACACTGTGGTGTTGCTATAGGAATATACAGATGTGGAAAAAGACTGGAACTCAGAGTAAGCGTGAATATCCTTGGAGAAAACTATTAAATATATGAAATAAGAAATTAACAATGTCCAACCTCATCCAAACTGAAAAGATAAATTGAAGTTTATATATAAACACAAGATTCTAAAAATGATAGTTCTATGTGGTGGTGGTATATATACTAATTAATCAGCAGAAATTCAATCATCACATGATTTTTCCTTGTTTGAAAATTTGAGTTTGCCATTATTTAATATGTATTTCTATACTACTACACATCAATGTTACATGTTAATAGACTTCATTGTTATCTTTGCATAACTGAATACAATTCTATCTGACCACCTTCTTCCTTTTTCTTCCTGTCCCTGACATACCTAAGAAGAGGAGATCTCAGTATTGCCTCCATCCGTTTGTCCTGTGGGTGTGTCAGTGGGACACTTATTGTAAGCAGTGCCATCCCAGGTCATGTGATCCTGGTTTGTATAAAGAAGCTAGCTGTGAAGGCCATGGAGAACAAGCCAATAGTTCATTTCTTCATGGCCTTTGCTTCAATTCCTGCCTTGAGTTCCTGCCCTGACTTCCCTCAACAAGTTGATTTTGGATATGATGTTTATCATGGTGACAGAAGCAAATCAGAATACCCTTAATCCCTGACATCTTTCCTTCCTGATTACAGATCAACTGTTTTATTTTTCATATTTGAGAGATAATATGTGATATTTATTTTCATCTTTTACATGCTTTTACTTAGGGAGCTGTCCTGCAAGTTCATTCATTTTGCTGTAAGTGACATGATTTTATTCTTCATGGATGAATGATACCAGTCTATAGTTTAGATACCCTATATTTTCTCTATGCATTCATTTGTTGTTGGGTACCCAGGATGACACATATTATGAATAGTAGCAAGTAAGCATGGGTATACTGGGGTGTCTTTTGTACATTGACTTCATTTCATTAAACATGCCCAAGATCATATGTTAGCTTTACATTTGGTTGTCTTCATAATGGGTGTACTAAATTTCATTCCCACAAACAGTATATGAGAATTCACTTTTATTCACATCTCTTAATCATAACCATTTAAATAGGATGAAATGGTATTTCAGTGTAAATTTGATTCACATTTTCTAGATGGCTAATGATGTTGAACATTTTTGTATATTTATTGGCCATTTGGAATTTTACTTTTGAGAAATGTCCGTTTAGATCATTTGCCTATTTTTAAGTTGGATTATTTGAGTTAGGATCATCAAGGTCTTTTATATTTTTATGTATTCTGGGAATTAATCATTCCAGTGTGTAGCCTAGAGACTTCTCTCCCATTCTGAAAGTTGTTGTTTTACTCTGTTGATCATTTCCTTTGCTCTGAGCCCTTTTAGTTCTATATCATTCCATTTGTTAATGTTTGGGTTTTGTTCACTTTTTGAGATCTATCTAGAAAACTATTTCTTACACCAAAATCTTAAATTTGTCTCCTATCTCTTCTTTTAGTAGCCTCAGAAATTGAGGTTTTATATTTAAGTCTTTGTTCAATGATTGTTGTGGAAGTTTTGGTTCATGTAAGCATATTTTTGTTTTAATCCCAGGTATGAGATTTGAGGGCTGCTCTAGTTTATCCACAACTGATAATTGCCTCAAGAGGGGTTGCATGATCTTTGTCAACTGTGAACTGCCTCATGTAGGGGTATGGCCTTTTCCAGTTAGGATAAATGCTAGACACAGAGAGAGAGAGCCTGGGGGCTCCAAGAAGAAAGAAGGCTGTTGGTTCCCCACCCCCACCCCTGCTACTACTGGTTGATGTTCATGCAATGTAAGGAGATCCTAAAATGGAGACTGAACTTCCCCTGAGGAATGAAGACCCAAAACAGGAGGAAGTAGCTAAGAAAAACTACACCCTCTTTTTCCACTAACCTTTCTCTCCTAGTGTTGGGGTATTGGAAGGGATTGGGGAGGATAGGGAGTAAGAGGTTTAAGGAATCCAAAATAAAAATAGCTTTGAAAAATACACCTACAAATGATGAATTTACTTTTGTACAATGGGAAAGATGAGGGAAAGAAAACTTTCAGTACGTTACATGAGGATATAGTTTTCTTGGCACCATTTGTAGAAGAAGCTGTCTGTTTTCTAGTGCACATATTTGGAAACTTTGTGTCTAACCAGTACTACATAGATATAAGGAAGATTTTTGGTCTATCATACAAGCACAAAAGAAGACTGATCTTGCTTAGCTTCTGATATCAGGCACATTCAGGGTAGTTATGTATGAAGTAATGGATGCCTGAGACATTCCTGCATTTTCTATTTTTTTTAAATACTTTTGTTCATGTTTCTGTTTTTATACAGATAAAACTTTGTTTTGGTTACTGTGAATCTATATTATGTCTTAAAACCAGGTATCAGTATAGATGAATCAACTGGGATTCAGTAATTTATGGTCAGTTATTGTCTTCATTTTTACTTGTTGTGGATTACTGTAATGGTTCCCATACAGTGAAATAGATGTTTCTTTGATGAAAGGTGAGAGATATGCTTATTTGTGGATATAGGATAAGTATTTACTGTTTAGATTTTAGCCAGGTGTGATGGTGAGTGCCTTTAATTTCAGTACCCAGGATAGAGGGGCAGGTAAATTTCTGAGTTGGAGGCCAGCCTGGTCTACATACAGGCTATCCAGGGTTGCACAAAAACCTGTCTAAGAAAACCAAACCAAACTAAACAGCCAAAAAATTAGGTTTAGGAAAGTTGTAGGCTCAATTTTCATAACAATTATATTTTATTATGAACTTATTAACCGAGAGTACTTCACTTATAACCCGACTAACCTAAACAATAGGAAAAGGAGATTAAGGAATGCAATAATGACACTGTAAGGAACGATTCTCATGGTGTAATCAGCAGGATTTCTTCTGCTGGGACCTGGAGCAACCAGAACCCTGAGCCTCAGCCAGAGCCCTGAAGCTTCCCCTCGAGCAGTTCTCTCTAGGAGCATCTTGAAATGGAGCTATGAACAGCCAAAACTATCCCAAGTCTCCAAAGATCCTGCCTCCTGTTTTTGGATCATTTATACCTCCTCTCAGCATTTGTTCAAGGATGCTTTTCAGCTGACTAATAACCAATCTCCCTCACATGGTGGTTTGACTTCTAAGGGAATAAATATCACCTGCTCTCTTACAAGCCCTTTTCTCATGCCCCACCTGTGATCTAAACAAACAAACAAACAAAAAACCATATTTATCTCCCCTTCAGAAAGTAGTAGTAGAAGATTCTCTTCTAGGGTCGATGGCCTCACTAGCTGTGGATAGTTTGGCTAGTTTTACCATACCAAGTATGGTTTCTTCCTATTGAGCAAGCCTTTAGTCTACTTAGACAGCTGTGGCAGCCTCCAAAATATAAGTGGCACTAGTGAATCCTTGGGGATATTGTGATATGCTGATCATTGTTGTGGTTCGTAGAATGACACCTGGGTAGGACTAGTGATTACCTTTCTCTCTGGTACCTGCATAGGATCTTCTAATACAATTAGTGCTAGTAATCATGGAGGTTCCACATTCATTCATCTAAATTCTATGGTTGGAGTGTTTTCTTCAGCAATAGTTTTACCTTTAACTTTGAGGAGGTACCATCAATGACCTATATTATTTTAGCTGTTCTTTTGATCCTTAGCAAAAACTTGAAGGTATGTTTCCTATCCCTGACACTCCGGTTTTTGTTAGTTTATGGCTCTTGGAGGGAACATTATTACCCCAGTGGCATAATTTCATTCAAATTATATGTCTGTCTATCTATCTATCTATCTATCTATCTATCTATCTATCTATCTATCTATCTATCTACCCATCTACCCATCTGTCCATTTGTCCGTCCATCCATCTGTCCATCTATCCATCCATCTGTCTATCTATCTATCTATCTATCTATCTATCAATTTATCTATCTATAACAAATGAAAAAATGTCATGAATTTGAGAGGGAGTTAGAGGATTTAGAGGATTTGGAAGGGAGATAGAGATAGGTGGAAATGATGTGAATAGAGTATCTCTGTATGAAACTCTCAAAAAATTTAAATAAAAAATTTAGGTATTGCGATCTTGTTCAGGATTGACTCTTTGTGGATTTTTGTGCATTCATATGAATTTTAGGATAGTTTTTTAAAATACCTTTGAGACCAATGTCATTGGTATATTGATGGTGTTGCATTGAATATGTAGATGACTTTGGTAGAAATATTAAGACATTAAAGCTCCAGGAACGTAAATGGGTTACTCCACTTTTAGTATTCTTTTACATTTTTTCCTTGTGTTGTAACTTTTATAATGTAGGTATTTTACTGCTTTAAATTTATTCCTAAATTTATAAATTCCTAAATTTATTTATTGTTTTGTTTTCAAGTTGCTATTATAAGTTATTTCTTAGGAAATTTCCTATTGATGTACATAAAGCTAATTATTCTGTATATTGATTCTGTTATTTTACCAATTTCATTTCACCTTCAGAAATTGTTTGATATAGCCTTCACTTTTTATTTTTAAAAATATTTATTTGTGTGTATTTGTATGTGCCACAAAGGCAAGGAGAGTCATATCCCTTGGAGCGGGAGCTGTAGGTGGTTGTATGCTGCCTGAAGTAGGTGCTGGGAACCAAATTCAGGTCCTCTGGAAGAATAAGCAATCTTAACTGTTGAGCCATTTCTCCAGGCCCTAGTTTTCACATTTTAATACTATTTATTTTATTTTATTTGAAAATTTGATAGTTAGCATGCTTTATTTCCTTATATATGTACTTATTTGCATTTATAAAGTGTGCTAATCATTTCATTGTTACATTTCATAAATATATATAATGTACTTTGATCATATTCCTTTCTTGTTTCTTGTTACCTCTCCCATTCTGCTACACAGTCCTTCCTCCAAAATACAGTTCCTTCTATTTTCATGTTTTGTGTAAGTTTCTAATAAAAATTAATATGATACATTCATTTTTGATGTTTGCTTGTTTGTCTCTTTCAAGGAAGGATCTAAGGCTCTAACTATGCAACTCTGGCTGTCCTGGAGCTTGTTATGTAGATAGGGTGGTCTCGAACTCACAGAGAACCGCCTGTCTCTATATGCAGAGTGCTGGGGTTAAAGGTGTGTGTCTCTATGCTTGTGTCATATAATTTCAGTTTCCCCCACCAAGTTTCTCCCATGTCTGAACCACATTCCCACTCACCAAACTCTACACCCTTTCTTTCTCATTCTCTTCAGAAAACAAGCAGGCAAATAAAAGAAAAAATACAAGAGACACACATGCAGACACACACACACACACACACACACACACACACACACACACACACACACACACTCCATAAAAATGAAAAACTGGAAAAAAGGGCCACTAAGACAAAAAACAAAAAACAAAAAACAAAACAAAAACCAACAAACCAACAACAAAAATCAAAAAATCAAAAAAAAAAAAAAAAAAAAAAAAACCCAAAGCAAAGCAAAACAAAACACCTATCACCCTAACAGAGGATATGAGACAAAAGTACCATTACATTCGTTTTGTGTTTCCATCTACTGCTGTACATGGGGCCTAACCTTATGTCCTTAAGCGTGGTTAATATACCCAGTGAGACTTCACTGGAGAGAAGTAATTTTTTCCTTTGTCACATGGAGATTGTTTCTTAGAGAGAGAGGAGTCCGTGTCCACTTCCCCATCAATGGGGAGACCCCATTGTGCTTAAGTTTGTGCAGGCCCAATACAGACTGCCATAGTCTCTGTGAGTTTATATGAACATCAGTCCCATTGTACGTGGAAGTCACACAAGGGCTATCATTCATCTCCTCTAGCTTTTGCAATCTTTCTACCTCCTTCTCTGCATAGTTTCCTGAGCCTTGAGGGGAGGAGTTTGATGAAAAGGTTCCATTTAGGATTGAGTGTTTCAAAATGTTTTGCTTTCTGCATGTTGTCCAGTTGCGGGTCTCTGTATTAGTTCCCATCCCCAAGAAGAGGATTTTTTAAAATGGTAACTGAGCAAGGCAATGATTTATGAGTGTATCTGAATGTCATCAGGAATCTTTTTATTGCTTTGTTCCTTTAGTAGAACAATTGTACTTGGTTTTCTCTTGGACCCACAGCCTATCCATTCTCAGGGTCTTGGTCACATGGGCAGTGTCTGTCATGGGTTACATATATCTCATGGATTGGGCCTTAAACCCAATCAGACAGGGTATCTCTATGTAACCCTGACTGTTGTGGAACTTGTTATGTAGACAAGGCTAGCCTCAAACTCACAAAGACCTGTCTGCCTCTGCCTCTTAAATACTAAAATTAAAGGCATATGTCACCATACATTTTCTTCATGACCTTTGTTGTGAGACTCAGAAAGTCTAAGAAAGTGCTTGACCACTGAGCCATATCCAAATAATTCATGTCTTTAAAAATTATATTTCATATTTAAGAGAAAATATACTACTCATCTGGCTGAGTCTGACATAGTTCACATCACAGTTTCTAGTTTCATACATTTTCTAGCATTTCCCACAGTGAGCTAGACCCATCCACACCAAGTAATCCTCAATAAAGACAATGCCCTCAGGGGTTGGCTTCAAGCCAATCTTTAGAAGGTAGTTTCTGAATTGAGTTTTCGTCCCATCTGATGATGCTAGCTTGTGTTAAGTTGAAAAAACAGAACAGAACAAAACAAAAACAAACAAAAAAGAGCAAGCACAAGCCCTGTTATTGCACAGCTACAGGCAGTTGAAGCTGTCATAAAGGATGTGTTTTCAAGTTACTGTCTCTTACTGGATAGCTACTAGTGGTTGAAGCTGTGAAAGGGGAGGTGCACTCTAGGAAATATTCCTCACCAAGGAGCTAATGACAGTTAAAACACCCATAAAGGACATGCTTTCCAGTCTGTATGACAATTATTGTTGATTGTCAACTTGACGACATATGGAATTAACTACAAATGAAATGGCTGGGCATACCTGTGAGGGATTTTGTTTTCTTAGCTAAATAATTTGAAGAGAGAAAACCCAATTTTAATCCAGATCTTCTGAGGTGGGAAGAAACAAACACCTTGAATCCAGATTTTTTTTGAGATGGGAAATTCCACCTTTAGTCTGGGTCACACCTTCTGCTGACAGACTATATAAAAAGTACATAGAAGAAGAAGGCTTGATCTCTCTTTGCCTACTTAACCTCACTATCACTAGCAAGTCAATCCCTTCACTGGCATTAGAGCCCACTTCTCTGGATTCTAGTGTAGACTGAAGATCAGCTGAGTCATCCAGCCTCACAGATTGAACAGCTACTGGACTCATGGACTTCCCATTGGCAGACAGCCGTTGTTGGACTAGCTGGAACACAGTGGCCCAGCTGGTCCTGCCTATTTATTTATTCTTATAAATTTTGTTTATTTGCATCAATTAAATATTTATTTAAATATATAAAACATATTTACTTAGCTCTAATTATTTACTTATTCTAATAATCCCCCTTTCTATAGATATAGACTCATTCTATACGTTCTGTTCCTCTAGAAAATCCTAATACACTATCCTTACTTACTGAGGGCTTCCTGGCAGTAGAATCGACAGTGGGAAGTAAGTTCCAGGACCTGTCCCTCACTTATACAATATTGACAGTTGAAGCTTCATGGAGCAGGTGCTCTCCGGGACATATTCCTTATGGAGGAGCTGCTGACAGATGAAGCTCTGAGGAGGCAGGTGTCCTTCAGGACCTCTCCTTTACTGAGAAGATTATGGCAATAGAGACTGCCAGGAAGGAGGTTATGTGCAGTCCCTGTCCCTTGCTGGGGAGCTTTTCACATTTGAAGCTGCCATGGCAGATGATCTTCAGGTCCTTTCCCTTGCTGTGGAGATACTGGGAGTTTATGCCTCCTTGGGTTGGAGCTCTCCAGGCCCTCTGGGTTATTGAGGAACAGCTGGCAGTTGAAGCTGCCTTGTGAGAGGTGCTCCTCAGACTTCATCCATCACTGTGGAGGCAAAACTGAGGCAGGGATCATGATGGAATGGTGCTTTCTGGCTTGCTGTGACTGGCTTGCTTAGCTTGCTTTCTTAGTGCATGCAGGTCCAAATGCTCAGATCGGCACCTTCCATAACAATCTGGACCCTCCTACATTATTGTCAATCACAAATGGCCCCATGGGTTGCCTACAGGCCAGTCTTATGGAAGCATTTCTAAATTGAATTTTCTTCTCAAATGACTGCAGCTTGTGTCGACCTGACAGACCACTAGCTGCTACAGGTCTTATCCCTTCCTGTGGAGCTTTTTACAGTTGAAGTTGCCATGGGCAAGAAGCCCTCCAGGCACTAGCCCTTATTGGAGGATTATTAGCAATTGAAATTGTCATCTGATGTGCTCTCCAGGTACTAGCCCTACCTGAGGAGCTTGGCAGTTGATGCTGTCTTAGATGGGATGTTTTACTGACCCTATTTGAGTTTGTATTTGCAACTAAAGCTGTGCCAGGGAGGTACTCTCCAGGGCCTGCCCCTTACTGAGCAGTTATAGGCAGTTGAAACTACAGTGGGGGAGGTGCTTGACAAGCTTAGTCTTTACAATGAGTTAGTGGCAGTTGATGATGCTATGGGGGAGGTGCCCACAATTCAAGTTGGAGTGCGCATATGAAAATGGTTTTCTGGTAAGTGAAGGCTTTCATGGGACATGCCCCTTGAGCTAGTATGCAGATATAAGTGAGTATATACCATTTGAGTCTTTCTGCGTCTGGGTTAACTCACTCATTCCTATTGGGACTCTAAATGAGAGAAGCATGGGAGAATAGCAAAGTAGAAGGATCCAGAGGGTCCTAGAAACCTACAAGTAGAACATTATGATAGGCAGATTTGGGCCCAGGGGTCCCACTCAAACTAAGGCACCAGCCAAGGACAATACAGGTGGTAAACTTTAAGCCCCTACCCAGATCTAGCCAACGGTCAGAACATTCTCCACAGTTGAGTGGAGAGTGTGATATGACTTTCTCACGTACTCTGGTGCCTCACATTTGACCATGTCCCCTGGAGGGGGAGACCTGGCGGCACTCAGAGGAAGGACAGCAGGTTGCCAAGAAGAGATTTGATACCCTATGAGCATATACAGGGGGAGGTAATCCCCCTCAGGAACAGTCATAGGGGAGGGGAATAATGGGAAAATGGGGGGGGGAAGAATGGGATAAACATTGAGATGTAACAAGAATAAATTAATAAAAAAAAATAAAAATTACAAAAATGGTTTTCAAATTCCATCTCTGCCTGAGGAACTACTAGCATCTGAAGCTTGCATCAGGGGAGATGCTCTTTAGCCCCTGCCTTAGTTAGGGTTTCTATTTCCTGCATAAACATCATGACCCAAACCAACTGAGAGAGAAAAGCAATTATTTGTATCCTACACCTTATAGTCCATCATCCATGGAAGTCAGGCCAGGAACTCCACACCAAAATCTGGAGGCAGGAATTAGAGTAGAGGCTGTACAGGGACATTGCTTACTGCCCAGATGCCCATGGCATGCTCAGCTTTCTTTATTTTTTTTTTAAATTTTCTTACTATTTTGTGATTTACACATTTTTCCTTTTATTGAAAATAGTTTTTTCCCCTGATTATGGATTCTCCTTCCTCTACTCCTCTCAGTTCCTTTCCTCCCATCCAGATCTGTCCACTTTCTATTTCTTATTAAAAAGAGGCTTCCAAGGTATAACAATAAAACAAAATAAAGAGAAACACATCATAATAGGTAAAAGAAACAAACAAAAATAAAAAAGCTCAGGAAAAGGCAGAAGAAACAGATATAGATTTAGAGACCTACTTATTTACACACTCAGAAATCCCATTAAAAACACAAAACTGGAAAGTATAATATATATGCAAAGGACATGTAGGGTAAAAATAGAGGATGCCAAGGCAACTTCTAGAAGAAGGAGCTTATTGGTTCTCACAGTTCAGAGGGCAGTAGAGTCCATGACCATCCTAGAGGGAATTGTGGCTGCAGGTAAACAAGGCTGGTTCTAGAGCAGTAGCTGAACGCTCACTTCTGATTCACAACCACACCCATGACAGATCTTCTCCAACAAGGCCACACTCCTAATCCTTCCCAAACAGTTCCACTAAATGGGGACGAAACATTCAAATAAATAAATGCTGCGGGATCATTCTCATTTAAATAATCACAAATACCTGGCCCTCTCCACAGGGATTAACTGTAACCTGGAATTGTGAGCCAGGGGATTCCTTACTACCTTAAGCTGCTTCTCAAAATATTATTTGGGTAATAAAGCTTTGTTGTGTTCTTGTCTGGTTTTGGTACCAAATTAATAACTGGTTTCAAAACATGAGTTTGTTAGCATTACTTTCCTTACTATTTTTGCAGTACTTTCAGGATCATTACTATTAGTTTGGTAAGGGTCAGCATTAAATACATTATGTCCTGGACAATTTTATTGGGGTATTATTACTGCTTTAATTTCATTGCATGTTCTTAATTTTAGTAAGTTATACACTTGCAAAAATTTACTCAGTTCTAAGTTTTCCAATTTATTGCAATTTAAATTTCAAATTATTATTGTGTTGACATCCTTCTGGCTCTTAATGTTTAATAATAATAAAGCAACAGAGTGTTCCAATTATATACACTAGATTAATAGTTGTTATATGCCTTTTATAAATTGTTATCTTTATCATTATACAGTGACTTTCTTCAATCCTTATGACTTTTTTGTTTTAATATCTGTTTTGTCAACTATAGCTGTAGTGACTTCTGTCTGCTTTAGGTGTTCATTTGTTTAAGTATCATTTATTCATCCTTTCATTTTCAGTTTTTGCATGTCTTTGTTGATAAAGTGGTTTTCTTGAAGGCGACATATGTAATTAGATAATTAATTTCACTTATATTTGGAGTCATTATTGAAAGGTACTGATGTATTATCATTTCATTTGCATCCTGTAAAGTACTTTAAACATCATTTGTTATTTTCTCACATGAGTTTGTGGTCTGACATTTTTATATTGATAACATTTGATTCATGTCTTTTTCTGATTTTGTTTGGCTCTACTTGTCTAGGAAGATATTCTACAAGCTACAACATATAATGACGGTACTAATATTTCTTTCAATTCTGGATATAGGGCTCTTTTAAGCAGCATTTTAAAGCAAAGTCTGCTTATGGATTCCACCAGTTTCTGCTTACTTGAGGCTTTATTTTCACCTTAATTTCTAATCACTGGGCTTGCTGAGCATGGTGATATTCAGTAGGCTTTACTTTTTTTTAGAGTTTAGAATATGACATTCAATCACTTTCTGGACTACAGGTTTGCAGCTGAGAAATCTGCTATTAAGAATTATAAGATGGCTTTTTAAATGTGATAGTACTTTTTCATTGTAGATTTAAAATACTGTCTTTGCTCTGTGCTTCTGACAGTTTGATTATAGTATGTAATAGGAAGATCTTTTCTGGTCATTACTATTTGGAATTCTAAAATACTCCATTAAATGGATATTCATGATTTCCCTAAGATTATGGACATTTGATTTTATAATTTTAAGTAGTAATTATAAATAATAAGGGAGTCATCATGACATTTTTATACATGTAATATATTTTGATAATAGTCACCTCTCATTACTCTTGCCTCTTCCCACTCCAACAGATCCCTTTCAACTTTCTAAACCCTTCTATTTTCATTCAATTTCTTTTCTGTGACCTAGTGCGTTTACTTAAGGTTGCTTAGGAACTTGGGGTGAACATTTATTTACAGGACCATGGGTAATTTGCCTGAAGAAACTATCTTCTCTATCCCTAAGCAACCATTAGCTCTCTAGAAATCCTTAGGGAAGGGTTGGGCCTCATGAATTCCTCTCACTCCTCATAATGGAATGTTGACAGGCCCAATCATGTCCATATCTTATGTAGATAATGGCAGTTCCTCTGAGTCGCTGATTAGAATGGCCATGCCATATATGCCAGAATGTATTCCAAAATACTGATTCTTCTTTTGTCTTTTATATTCTCTCCTGCCATCTTATGTGGGGTAAAGTGAGATAGATGTCCTACTTACAGCTGAGTATTCAAACTGTCATTTATGCTCAGCACTTAAATCACCTATGAGCACCAACTCCAAGAAACAGATTTTCTAACCAAAGCTGACAGCTGTAGTAATCTTATGGCAATAAACATAAATATGCAGAAGGCAGTTTGATGAGTATAACATGTCCATTAGCAAAACAAAAGTAGTAACTATGACTGGCAGCTATGGTGGTGGTTTTGGTAGTGGTACTAGTGGTAGTAGTAGTGGTGGTAGTAGTAGTAGTAGTAGCAGTAGTAGTAATAGCAATAGTCATAGTCATAGTCATAGTCATAATCATAGTCATAGTCATAGTCATAGTCATAGTCATAGTCATAGTCATAGCAATAGTAATAGTAATAGTAGTGGTAGTAGCTTAGTGCTAGGGTCTATGGTTTCCCCAGCCATGAGATTTTTACCAATTTTACAGTACCAGAGATGAATTTCTAATCAAAATGTGGTTTGGTGCCCCCATAGCCCTCATACTGCTATTACACCAATGGTTACATCTTGCCTGACATATCAGTAGTCTAGTAGACAAGGGCCATAATTTGTTAAAAATACTGTTGATAATTTTATTCCTTAGAACACCTTATAATATCTTTGGGTCTATGGAAGCTGAGCATTAAAGCATGTAGTTCAGTTGTAGGTTGAATTCTTTATGGCCTATAACCAAACTGTTGTGTTTTTTTTTTAAAGTTGGGTATTAACATCTAGTTTTTATGGAGCACCAAGAACAGTAGCAACAACTTGTATCGTTTCAGGGTCCTCAGGAGGCTTCCTAACAATTTATAGAGATGCATTTTAATACTAGCACTAGAATTTTTATTTATTAACCTACAGCTTCTGGGAGAAGTTTTACCCAGCTACACTGCTGCGATAAAAATGTGGGTTTATCACACATCTTTAATTCCAAGTGACCCTTTCAGTCTGCTCCTCCTCCATCTCCCTGCCCACTATCTTTGCTTAGATTTTTCCTCTACCTGAAATAGTCTCAGTTTGACTTTCATATCCTATTTGTTTCCATATCTTCCTGATACTTAAAGATTATTTTTCCATTCTCAGAGGACCGTTTCTAGTTTCTTGACTTCTACGTACATTCACTCTCATATTAATATACACATATAAAATTTAGAAGCTGGAGTGTACAAATGAGAAACAAATATTTTTGTCTTTCTGAACCTTGACTATCTCACAGAATACAACACTTTCTACTTCCATTCATTTCTTATATATTTATTTTAAGTTATTATTTGACGATTTCACATAAGCATATAATGCATTGTGGTGCAATCCCCTGTCCTTTCTTAGCTTTCCTCACAGTCATGCCAAGCCTACTATTCCTAACAAGTCTTTCTTAAATAGTCATTTCATTTTGTCCTGTTATATTTGTTCTTTGACTCACCGAGTTTACTGAGGGCTACCCTCGTGGGCATCGATATGAAGCTAGCCACTGAAGAAGAGGCAACTCACTAGTAGCTGAAGCACTGAAGATAATGATATCACAAGTTTCTCCCCTATCACTGATTGGCCATCATGAACAATGTTATGTAGGCCTGTGTAGGCAACTGCAGAGGCTGTGAGTTCATGAGTATGATGGCCATGTCATGCCCAGAGGACAGCAGTTCATAGCCCTCTTCCCTATTGTCCAGCTCTTACATTCTGCTTCCTTCTCTTCTGCAATGTTCACTGACTCTTGGGAGGGGGTGAATTTGATGTCCCATTGATTACTCAACAACCACGTAGTCTCAAAACTTTTGACCAGAAATAAGTCTTCACATTAACCAGAATTTATTAAAAAAATTGCTCTGACCAAGGCTGAGAGTAGCTCCAAGTTATGGGCATAAACATAAATATTTATAGGAAGCAGGTTGACAACCGTCCCATTAAGAATACAAAAACTGTAGAATTCTCCTTAGGACTATGAGTTCTGCAGCCATGGGTATTTGACTAATCTACAGTACCAGGAAGCCTTGGACACACTGAGAAAAACAACTGGTTACCCCAATAACAGTGATGACAATATTTCCCCAGTGTACACATCCTGCCTGGCATATTGACATTGTTCCATTCAAGGTCCACAGTTGAGTAAAATTATTGATGACTTTTCTCACCTGCATTACAATTTCTGACACTTTTTTTTAGTAAGGAGCAAGCTTCAATCTCAGTTCTGTTTTGAGTTACCTATGACCTATAATCAAAGTATGTGGTGTCTTCAGTAATAAAGACTTTTGTTTAATAACTTGATTTCTGAAATCAACATTATTCACCTATACAGGGTACCTCTGTTGACTTTTTAAAATTATGTTTTTAATTAGCTTATGAATTAGTGAGTTTCCATGTGGCTTTTTCATAAATCTTCATTTTCATTGAGCCTTTTCTCACCCACTTATATCCCTTATTTTTCACTTCATCCTTGTATGTATCTAGTCACTTCTAGTATTCCCTCCCTGTATTTTCACATTTCATGTATTCTACTATTCCATATCCATTAATGTCTGGCTCCTTTCTAGCCTCCAGATCTTTTCAGACATTCCAAGTTAAACATCCACATTCAAAAACTCAAAGCCATGATCTATGCCTGCATCTCTACAGTGAAGTAAATTTGCCATTGGCGATAATTAGTAGAAGATCTAGAAAAATTTAGCAGTGAATCCACATAGGTATTTTTTTCCCAGTGGGAGACTTTAAAAAAAATTTACTACCTTTTGAGAATTTCGCCCATATTTACAATGTGTTCTGATCATATCAAACCTCCATTCCACCCTCCAGCCATTCCCACATGCCTCTCTAGCTACATTCCTCTTTCTTATGTCATGTCCTTTTTTTCATAACCTTCTGTTTGTAAATCTGTTTACTCATCTATTCTTGGTTTAAATTTGATAGTTTATAAGTATTTAGAAATTCATACACATCTTCGGAATTTTCCAGTTTAGTGGAAAATATAGTTTAATTGAGATCTTGATGATTTTCTGAATTTCACTGCTGTCCTTTGTAATGGGCTTCTAGTCTATCTCTAATTATGATCATTGGGTTTGCTTCCCTTGGATTCATTTAGCTAAGGGTTGGCTAATCTTATTCATCTCTTCAGTCAAGTCTTCATTTCATTGATTCTTTTTATTCTCTTTATTTTCATTTCCATTTTATTAATTTTTACTGTTATTTTAATTATTAACCTGTGTCCAGTGATTTTTGGATTAGACTTATGTTTTTTTCAAGGCCTTAAGTTGTATTAGCAAGTTCTTTATTTAAGATCCCTTTATTTTTTTAAATATAAGTGCATCCCTCCTAAGACTGTTTTCATTGTATCTCACAGGCTTTTGCTTGATGTGAATTAATTTTCTTTTAAATCTAGGAATGTATTTATTTCCTTCTTGATGTCTTCAATGACCATTCACCATTCCACAGTATATTATTTACTCTCCATGAGTATGTATATATTCTATAATTTCCCTTACTATTGACACGCAATTTTATTACATAGAGCACAAGGAATTGTTTTAATTTTCTATTTGTTAAGATTTGATTTTTGTTGAAATATGTAATATACATCACATACAGTATCATAGACTGCTGAAAAGAATATGATGTGTTCTGTAGTATTTGAATGATGCTCTATAAATGTCTGTTAAACCCATTTATTGCCATTTAAGTCAGATGTTTCTCTATTTATTTCTTTTGGTTGGGATGATCTGACAGTCGGTGAGTATGGGGTATTAAAAACAAAAAACCCTGGTGGTGGTGGCACACGCCTTTAATGCCAGCACTCAGGAGGCAGAGGCAGTGGAGTTCCTGTGAGTTTGAAGCCAGCCTGGTCTACAAAGCGAGTCCAGGACAGCCAAGGGTACACAGAGAAACCCTGTTTCGCAAAACAAAAGCAAAACAAAACAATAAAAATAAAAATACCCAATACCAAAGGCTTGCTAGCTCAAACCCCCAAAAGCCCAAAAAGCCAAAGGCCAAGAAGCTGAAGAGCTAAAAGCTAAAGACCTCCTTCTACTGTCTTAAATACCCCTAGATGCAAACTCCCTCCTACTCTTTAATCCCTGTCAGCTGGTTTCTTGCTCCACCACTTGACCTAGGGTTAACTTTATTAAATCGTGTGTACAGAAAGCTCTTGGATTAAAAGTGTGTGTTAGGGCTCAACTGCACCAAACAAAAGACAGGTTTTTACAGTTCACAATCTCAGAGATCACAATGGAATCAAAGACAGGTTGTTACAGTTCAGTCTCAGGAATTACAATGGAATCAAATATTCTACAACAACAGGGTCTCCTGGCTGTTCCTAAACTCACTGCATAGACCAGCCTGGTCTTGAACTCACAGAGAGCTGCCTGCCTTTGCTTCTCCAGGTTTTGTGCTTTCTAATTCCTCTCTTGCTTAACCATTATTCAAGCATGCATTATTCTTTTCTATGACCTCACAGGTGCTTGTCTTTCTCTTCAGTCTGAAGGACTACTTCAAGTGCTTTTCTGTAGAGCTATGTTAGTGGTCATGAACTCCTTTAGCTCTTTTTTTAAACAGTGGAAATATTTTTAAAGTCTGTTATGACAAATAGCTTTGCTAGGCATAGTAGTCTGGGCTGTCAGCTGTCTTTCAGAACCTGAAATACATCATTCCAAGCTCTCCTGGCTTCTAAAATTTCTGTTGAGAAATCTGGAGCTATTCTGACGAGCCCAACTTTATACGTGACCTTGTGATTCTCTCTTGTTATTTTCAATCAATGTACAATGTTCTGTAGTTTTATTATAATGTGATTGGGGAGGTCTCATATTTTTAATCTTGTCTCTGTGATACACTGGTCATCTCCTGTCTCTTTCACTAAATTTGGGAAATGTTCTACTGTGAATTTGTTGAGAATGTTTTCTATACTGTCAGAGCTATTCTTGTGATTCTTAGACGTTGTATTTTCACAGGGTACTTAATACCTTGAACAGCCTATTCATTCTTGACTTTCTTTTGCCTTTGCTGTAATGGTCTGATTTGTCCATCCTGTCTTCAGCCTCAGATATTTTGTTTTCTCCTTGGTCCACTATATTGGTGAGACTTTCCATTGAACTCTTTATTTAGCTTGTGGGGATTTTTTTGTTTTTGCACTATTTCTACCTCTTTGCTGAATTCTGCTTTAATATCTTGTTTTGACTTTTTTATTTCATTCAGAGTTTTTTTTTTTTTGTATTGTTTATGTTCTCTTGGACTTCATTTATGAGTTTATTTTCTTCTTTCAATATAATTCTAAACATTCCTTTGATGTCTTTGGGATTTTATCTAATTCACTCTCACTGGAGCCATTACTGTGGGATCAGTAATTTTTAGAGGAGATATGGTTCCTTTGGATTTTCATGTTTCTTACATTACTGTGTTGAGACATATACATCTAGGCTTGTTTCATTGTTTGGAGTTTTTATCAGCCATGTTCTTCCAGTTGAAGTATTTCCAGTGTTCAAATGGGTCTAGGTTGTGGTAGCATGGAAGTACATTAAAAGTTATATTCTCAGTCCACCAGGTGCCTGGTGAAGTCTTTGTATCACTAAAAACCACAGCTGCTAGATATAACTATTATTCAAATACCGTATTAAGCAACTAACAACAATGGTCCCTTTAAGTTCAATAATTTGTGGAGTGAGTTTGTGGAAAACCTGTACTGAGTTAATTAGTGTGGTTCTCAGAATTCTCCTTAGTGCTCTCTAAGTTTGCTTTGTCAAGTCTTGGTGGGTTAGTGTTGTGTAGGGAAGTGGAAAGAAGGAGCCCTTGGCCTCAGTGTTCTATGGTGACGGGGCAGTGGAGACTGTAAGATGTTGCCTGATAGTTACTATGAACTTCAGCTTGTCCCTGAAGTCTGTTTCAACTTTTTATGTTCTTGTATGTTGGCATGTTGGTATGTGAGAGAAAAGGCACTTTCATGACAGTGTTCACCACTGCTGCAGGTGCAGTTTGCTTTCTCTGGAAGCTTCCAGAGAGAGCGTAGTACAGATAGGCACTGAGTCACAGTGGTTTTTACCTGCTTGCCTGCAGGAGGTATCACTCACATTAAGTATGTTTTCTTATAGCATTTCATAGAATAGATTTATTGTGTTCATAATCTTTATTTAATTTGCTTTAGATAAATCAGTGAAAAAATGCTTCATCATTTACTCAAAGCTTGTTTCATTTGTTTGTTTGTATCTGTCTTTTTTTTCTTTCTTGCTTTAAAAAAAAAATACTAGGTCTGTTATTTAGCACTGACTGCCTCGGTAATGGCTGTATAGCCTAAGCTGCTCAGCACTTCATGGCAATGTTCCTGCTGCAGTCTCCTGATTGTTGAGATTATGGGCATGCGTCACCTTGCCCAACTTTGCAAATTTTATTTATTTTTTCTTGATTATGTGTGAATGTGATGTTTCAAAAGACCTGTCTTTATAAGCCTCCGCATTCTGTCTTCCACTTCACCTAGTCTTTTCTCGACAGTTGGGCTGTTGATTTCTAAGATTCACGTTTTGGTTCTTTCTTCAAAATATCCATCCCTTCACTAAATTTGCTATTAATATCCTATATTGTGAACACACTGTATTTCACTGAGATTTCTAAAACTCATTCTTTTCAATTTGCCTTCAGTCATTTCATCCATTTTTATGTGTTTGGAATTTTTTTTTTCCAAGACGAGGTTTCTGTGTGTAGCCTTGGCTGTCCTGGACTCACTTTGTAGACCAGGCTGGCCTCGAACTCACAGCGGTCCGCCTGCCTCTGCCTCCCAACTGCTGGGATTAAAGGCGTGCGCCACCGTACCCGGCTGTGTTTGGATTTTTCTTTTTTACTAGAAATTTATGTGAGTTTTTGTTTGTTTTGTTTTCGAGCTAGGTTTCTCTGTGTAGCCCTGGCTGTCCTGGACTTGCTTTGTAGACCAGGCTGGCCTTGAACTCGAAGAGATCTGCCTGTCTCTGCCTCCCCTTTACACACACACACACACACACCCAGCCCTGAGTGTTGGAATTAAAAGTATGAACCACCACCACCAAGAAAAATTTATGATTTTTAGTAGTTTTCATAGTAATGTCTCCTCTCATATTTCTTGTGTTCTTTTTTATTAAGATTTATTTATTCATTATTATGTATACAGTGCTCTGCCTGCATGTACACCTATAGGCCAGAAGAGGGCATCAGATCACATTATAGATGGTTGTGAGCCACCGTGTGGTTGCTGGGAATTGAACTCAGGACCTCTGGAAGAGCAGGCGGTGCTCTTAACCACTGAGCCATCTCTCCAGCCCATTTCTTGTGTTCTTATGTTGATACTTGTACATCTGGTATAATAGGTATCCATTTCTACAATTTCTGTGCAATGATCTTTCTGGTAAATAGCTTTCTTTTGAAGATGTCTCTTGTAGTATCAGTGTTTCAGGCAGTGTTAAATTTATGTGGATGTTCACTGTACTGCATTCCCCTGTATATTTAAATATTTTTACATGTATTTAGTCTCTGTGTGTATGTGTGTGGGTGTGTACCTGTCCTAGTAACATAGGGTTATCTGAAGATAAGCTGTGGAAGTCAGTTCTCTCCTTCCACAATTGAACTCAAGTCATCAGGTTTGGTGGGAAGCCATTGTCCTCGCTGAGTTATGTTCCTGGCCCTGGTCTCTCTTCCTTGGCTATGATTATTGAACTTGGGAACAGTACATGTAGTATCAATTTTAGAAAGCACTATTGACTCTGCAGGTCACATGAGAGGAGACACTAGCCGTTGAGGTAGGGATGGCATATACAGTAGACTGTGTCAGTGGCAGCATTCATGCTACACCTACAGTGGGAGTGGTGGCCTGTATAAGATGATGGGGATTGCCTAATGCCTATTGATGTTGGCTGGGTGGTTTGGAAAAAGTCTCAATAGCCGATGCTCAAGTAACCAAGTAACCATGAGGGATCTGAATACTTACTCATCCTCTGTCTGGCAACTGGTAAAGACTGTGTTTCTCCAAGGTAGAAGGTGCTGTCAGGAGTCACAGCAGTCTTTATGTGCTGCTCAAACCCAGTCCTGCCAGCAGTGTGTGATTAGAGGGAGGGCAGAAGCAATCAACTGTGGGATGGCATAGGTGTGGTGAAAACAGTAAGTGCCATGGTCTTCTCTCTGCTATTGTGAATGGACATGCCTTTCCAGGACAGTGTGTCACATGCTCCCTCTACCATCTAAGTGACCTTCAGGGTTTTTTTTCTCTTCCCAAATTCCAGAAGTAATCAACAGGGGTGGGTCACAGTAGAGCTGGGAAAATTCCACCCAGCTGAGGTGCTTGAGGGAACTAGAGAAAGAGCTGAAGGTGGCTGACGACAGGCAAAGTTTCCCTCTTGACCTTCATAGCTGCAAGCCCCAGGGGTGGGGCAGGGCTACAGCAAAGTGGAGTCATTACTCAATGCAGCCTTAGCATTGCTGCCTGTGGGTGGTAACAAAGAATTCTTTCCTTGATAGTGTGACAGGCCTTTAAGTGCAGTGGCTTGGGGGAAGGGCTGCTGGGTATATTATGTATGTAACTGCCTGGAACCTGGAGTGAAGCTGCGCTTGACTGCCCATGGCCCTAGTCTCACAGAGCAAGAATGACACAAGTGCTCTAGGTTCCCTCTGGTCTCAGAACACACCCCCACAACAGTGAAGCTTTCTCAGGCAGCTTGTGTCACTATCTTGAGTCAAGTTTTGTTTGTGAGGCAGCTACCTACTGAGCCAGTACAGTGGAATGTTTATTGGACCTCCGGAGATTGGAATATGCAAGGGTTTCTGTCACGTTGTACAGTTCAAATTCAAATGGTAAGGCCTTTATCAAGCAGCGTTGTCGTTACAGCCCCCTGAGGGTTTGGTTACAGGTGTTGTGAATTCCTTTTCCTCAGCCTGTCTACTGAGTGTATTTTAGGTTGTTTGTTTATCCAGACTACAAGCCTGTAACAGTTGCACAACTTTTTAATAGTTATGATTGTGCATACTCATACTGGCTGAATTGACTAGGCTTTGACAGTCATAGTGCCAAGATATTTTATTTCCTTTACTCTGCTGTAGTCTCAGTTGTTTTGAGATCTCTGTTCTCCTCCTGTCAATGTCCAGTGTTCACCCAGGACCATTCACCTCATCGGGAACTACTCATTCCTTCTGTTGCTTTGGTTCTTTGTGGGCTTCTTGACAGAATACAGCCATTTTACTATCCATTAAATAGTCTTAAAGTCAATTCAGGAAGAGACAAATCAAGAGCATTGACATATTCATATCCCAGGAATATAGCCTAAGAAACTGCTGAGAGCCTTTAATCCCAGCACTCGGGAGGCAGAGTCAGGCAGATCACTGTAAGTCGAGGCCAGCCTGGTCTCCAAAGTGAGTCAAGGACAGCCAAGGCTACACAGAGAAACCTTGTCTTGAAAAACCAAAAAAAAAAAAAAAAAAAAAAAGTTAAACTAAAGTTGCCCAAGAACTCTGTCCTGCTTATTTACACAGTGTAAAGCTGGCAGGTGTTGGAGTGTGCGTTGCTTCTAAGGAAATGTTGTCTAACCACTGCACATGGTATTTGAAACATCATTTAACAAATGCTTACTAAACAGCATGTGGGAAGTTAGTATATGAACTTTCGGACACAGATTTCCATAACAAACAAACACATAGAGTACCCATATGCCTAAGAGAGACAGAGACCAAAAGGGAAAAGCAGAGAAACTGGGAAATGCCACTGGGTTCACAATGGTAAACTGTGAATGATAGTTCCAGGAAGAATTTTATGTTGTAGTTAATAATTAGCACTCTAGAATCCAACACCCACTTTAAAGATATTAAGAGTTTGCCATATTTGTTTGACTGCCTTCCTTCTCTGCTTCCCTTCCTCCCTCTCTCTTCTACCTCCCTCCCTTCCTCTCTCCCCACTCTACCTCCCTTTCTTTTACCTCCCCCATCTACCTCTCTCTCTTCCTTTCTTCCTTCCCTTTCTTCCTTCCTTGTCCTTTCTTCCTTCCTTCCTTTCTTTCTTTCTTTCTTTTTTTCTTTCTTTCTGTGTCATTTCCCCAGAAGCTATTTTCCTTGGTTTTGAGATAGGGTCTCACTGAGATTTGGGGCTGGCCAGTGAGCTCTAGAAGTTGGTTCCTGTCTGCCTCCCCTGCATTAAGATTAAAAGTGAAGGCCACTATTCTAGTATTATTTATCAAATACTTATTTATTATATTTACAATGTTCTATCTGCATGTACACCTGCAGGCCAGAAGAGGGCACCAGATCTCATTATAGATGGCTGTTAGCCACCATGTGGTTGCTGGGAATTCAACTCAGGACCTTTGGAAGAGCAGCCAGTGTTCTTAACCTCTGAGCCATCTCTCCAGCCCTCTTCCAATATTTTTACGGGGGTGTAAAGGGATGAATTCATGTCCTCAGGCTTGTGCAATAGGCTCTGTTCCATTGGGTTTTTAAAAACAAAAATATTCAATTCAAGAAATTTACTCTGGCCAGGCATGGTGGCGCACACCTTTAATCCCAGCACTTGGGAGGCAGAGGCAGGCGGATCTCTGTGAGTTCGAGGCCAGCCTGGTCTACAAAGTGAGTCCAGGACAGGCAAGGCTACACAGAGAGACCCTGTCTTGAAAAACCAAAAAAAAAAAAAAAAAAAAAAAAAAAAAAAGAAAAGAAAAGAAAAGAAATTTACCTCAATATTTCCATCATAGTGATAACTACTATGAACAAGTTACTGTGCTCATATTTATGTTACAGTGCTACAATAATTATACACATCCATGCTCCTTTGTACACATGTCAATCTTGGTCTAGATCACGAAATCTTGGTCTAGATCACGAACTAAGAAATGGTACTGTTAGGTTGTTGAACAGGCATACGTTTAGCTTTAAAAGGCACTTGCTAAACTACTATTTAACTCCTTTCCAGGCCACGGTATTTGAGAGAAACTGTTTATCAACATCTTTTTGTCAGTTTGTGGGGTAAGAAACACATTTTCTTTAAAATTCTTTTTGTCTTACTATTAGAAAACTTAGAAATCTTTTTGTGCCTATTGATCATTTCATATTCCTCTTCAACGAATTATTTTCCTGTGTCTTTTGACCAATCTTTAACTATTTTTTTTAAAGCAAAACTGTAAGTTCATTAAATATTCTTGATCTGAAAGGAAAAAAATCTTGATCACCAACTTGGTTCACATATGTTGTATCTTCTTAATTTCAGCTTGTTTTAAAACAATTTTATTACTTTGACTTATTATTCATTCAGTCTCTCTCTCTCTCTCTCTCTCTCTCTCTCTCTCTCTCTCTCTCTCTCTCTCTCTCTCTCTCTCTGTATGCACATGTTCCATGGTGTATATGTTGAAATAAGAAAATAACTTATGGGCATAAGTTTCTTTTTTCTACCATGTGAGACCTGAGGATTGAACTCAGGTCTTCAGGCTTTCTGGATACTTTCTAAATCATCTCTCTAGTCTTCATATATGTTTTTTACTTGTTTGTTTCCTTTGAAACAGGATACTGCCATGTAGCCTTGGCTGACATGGAATTGTGTAGACTAGGCTGTCTGGGAATTCACAAAGACTAACAGGACTCCTGAGTGCTAAAATGAATGAAAGACGTGTGCCACTGCACCTGGCTCTCTCAACTTTCTTTTATATACAAAATACTTTTAATGATTAAACTACCAAAATCTTCATCATTCATTTTCTGATATCAGCGTGCTATTTTTGTATTAGAAAACCAATGGCATTCATAAGTATTAAAGTTATTCTATTTTTTTCTGTCTGAAAAATTTTGGCTTTTTCACTTAGAACTTTTAATCTTCCTGGTGTAGAGTTTTGCTACCATTTATTATCAATGTTGCTTTCTTTGTACATATTCACCCTCTTCATGAATTTTAATGTCATTTGCATTATATAAAAAGTTGCAATACATGTCTATCTATATTTGTACGCTTCATTCAGCATTATTAGTCTAATCATTCCTTTGGACAATGGCATGCTGTCCTAAGTATGTCTATAAGATATTTATATGTTATATTTTTATTTAATTACCAATATATAACCATTAGATTCTTAAGGGCTCTCTTGTCACCAATGAAAAGTTGATTCCATTTGATTTTTTTCATTTTTATAATTTTTCCTTTGAAATAATATAATTTTCTTTAGAACTTGTGGACTTAATTTATTTTTATAATCTCTATAATCAGTTATGATCTCTTTCATATTGTTCTATTGATGCTTTGTATTCAAAGAATTAATTAGAATCAAGAAAGTCCTTTAGCAAATGAGATTTTTCTAATCTAACAACATTAAATAAATATATTATTTTAGAACAGATATATATATTTGCAAAGATATTACAACTGTTGGGAAGATAATTCTAATATATCCCACACTTAGATTACCCTAACCAAAATCATAGATTAGGATAGTGACTCTATAGCAGTTAGCACCTTCATAGGAAGGGATTTGAGCACATTACTCTGAAATTTAAAAGAAATATCCTTTCCCATACCTCTTGCTCTCTCTCCTATTCATGGCTTAATTTTCACTGACATTGTTACATATATGCATGTATTTATATATTTATATAAATGCAACTTGCTGTATATTTCTCCAGGCCTGACCACTAGCCATTGCATAACCAATTAGGGGGCATCTCTGAGAAAGATTTAATTCTTCATCTTTTAGCAGCTATTAATTGATTGTAGCTCTTCATCTAGGAGTGGGGCCTTTGTATGATTTCCCCCATCTATGTTGGCATATTAACTGCTATTGTCTTGTTCTGAACTTGATTAGGCAGCCATACTGTTCAATTTTGGGGATGTGGTTTCCTTTTATCTTTAGAAAACCCAGTCTCACAGTATACTTCTGATGCTCTTTTTGCAATTTTTCATGCCCCTCTTCTACAATGTTCTTTGAGCTTACTGTGCAGGAGTAGTCTGGTAGCTATATCAGTTGAAGTAACAAAAAAGAATAGAAAGTAAGAAATAGGTCAGAGAGGATATGAATTCAACCTCAATAAAATGAAGCTCTGGGGAGTGCATTATACTCAGAATGTTTTCTTTGAGTCATGAGGGTTGGATTTTGGACTTCTGTGTGAATCATTGCTACATCTAGCACTACATGTGATTGCTGTGTAATGTCCTGGAAGTAAGGTCTAGATAAAGACAGTTCCTTAGGGTGGTGTCATCGATCATCAGTTAGTGGATAGTATTGCAGCTAAATAAGATAGATACAGTGTACTGATAAATCTCTTCAGAGCACTTACACCATTCATTAAAATTCCAGTAATGCTTATTGCTTTATAGCTTGGTTTTATGTCCATATGGCCTCATCTACTCCATATTAGTATTTGCCTGAAGCAACTTAAGTCAGTTGATTTTAAACAGTGTCATTGTGTTTTTTAAAGAAATATGGCAGTGTTTTGAAGTTTCTTAATCTGAAATCTATTTTAGTAAGCAAGTTAAGTCTGACAATATTTGTTAAGAATGACAGCATAGTTGGACTTATTATACAGTAATTTTTTGTGTATACCATGCTTTATA
Organism: Acomys russatus; assembly: GCF_903995435.1. Classification (NCBI taxonomy): domain Eukaryota; kingdom Metazoa; phylum Chordata; class Mammalia; order Rodentia; family Muridae; genus Acomys; species Acomys russatus. The sequence continues at coordinate 92,102,115 of NC_067169.1, read as the reverse complement.
AACATTTCTTTCATTTAGTGCTGTCTCTTCAAATTAAAATATAAATATTTAGTATAAAGATTAAAATTAACATCATTATCCTTCTTAGGGATGTTGGATGTCATCTTGTGGGCCAGTGTTTTAGTTCCACTATTTCTGGCATTTGCTGATATTTTTTAGATTACATGGGTAATAAGTGATAAAATTCAAAATTTATATGCAATTCTAAGAAATCATAAGTGGATAGATGTGTTCTTAATTTGCCTTTACTCATGGAAACATACCAACAAACCATAGGATAGAGTTAAAACCAGGACGTGACCCTGATACACAGCAGTCATGATATTTATCTGTTAAATCACTCCAAGGAATTTTCCTGTTAATCCAATCTGTTAACTCCATCCACAGTCCTTGACAACTTGTAATTTGTTCCTCATTTTTATACTTTTGTCATTTCAAGAATGTCACACAAAGAGACCATGTGCATCGCTTAAGGATTGACTGTGACACTGTGTGTAATTCTAATATAGATAAGAGGAGTTAGTATTGATATAGTTGACTTTAAGACTATGACAGGTCACTCTTTCATTATACTTCTGAAAGTCTTCGATTCTCACCTCTTTCTTAATTAAAAAAAGGTATTTATTTTACTTTTGAATTCTGTGTTTGTGCATGTGCAGGTGCCCATAGTGACCAGAGAGGGCATAGGATCACCTAAAACTGGAGTTACAGGTAGTTGTGACATAGATGTTAGAAACTGAACTTAAGTCTTCTGCAAGAGCATTACACACTCTTTGTTTGTTTGTTTGTTTTGGACTAGACTCGCTTTGGAGACCAGACCTCGAACTCACAGGGATCCGTCTGCCTCTGCCTCTTGAGTGCTGGGATTATAGGTGTGTACCACCACCTCCTGGTGTCTCTCTCTCTCTCTCTCTCTCTCTCTCTCTCTCTCTCTCTCTCTCTCTCTCTCAAGATTTATTTGTTATCTCCAAAGTGGCTGTACTAGTTTGCATTCCCACCAGCAATGAAGGAGTGTTCCTCTCGCTCCACATCCTCGCCAGCATGTGGTGTTGCTTGAATTTTTGATTTTTTGCCATTCTGAACGGTGTAAGATGGAATCACAGAGTTGTTTTGATTTGCATTTCCCTGGTGACTAAAGAGGTTGAGCATTTCTTTAAGTGTTTCTCAGCCATTTGATATTCCTCTGTTGAGAATTCTCTGTTTAGTTATGAGCTCCATTTCTCAATTGAGTTATTTGGTTTGGTGGTGTTTAAATTCTTGATTTCTTTATATATTTTGGATATTAGACCTTTGTCAGATGTAGGGTTGGTGAAGATCTTTTCCCAGCCTGTGGGCTGATGCTTTGTTCTGTTGACAGTGTCTCCTGCCTTCCAGAAGCTTCTCAGCCTCATGAGGTCCCATTTATTAATTGTTGACCTTAAGGTCTGGGCTGTTGGTGTTCTGTTCAGGAAGTTGTTTCCTGTGCCAATGTGTTCCAGGCTTTCCCCCACTTTTTCTTCTAACTGATTTAGTGTTTTTGGTTTTATGTTGAGGTCTTTAATCCACTTGGACTTGAGTTTCTGGAACTTTCTCAGAAAACTGGGAATAGGATTTCCTCAAGACCCAGCTATTCCACCCTTTGGAATATACCCAGAATATTCTCCAGCACACAACAAGGACATATGCTCAATCATGTTCATTACACCTTATTCATAATAGCCAGAACCTGGAACCTGGAACCTGGAAACAGCGTAAATGTCCCTCAGTTGAAGAATGGATAAGGAAACTGTGGTACACTTACACTATGGAATACTACCCAGCTATTAAAAACAAGGAAATCCAAAATTTGTGGACAAATGGATTGAACTAGAAATGGTCATAATGAGTGAATTAACCCCAAAGCAGAAAGACTCACATGGTATATAGTCACTTAAAATTGGGCACTAACCCAAAAGGTATGTCCCATGAAAGTCTTCACTTACCAGGAGATTGGGGTAGATGTGAGGACATTCTACTGGGACTCTAGGTAGGAGAAATATAGGAGATGGGGAAATAGAAGGATCCAGATGGTCCTAGAAACCTACAGGAAGAACACCATGATGGGTGGATCGGGGCCCAGGGAGTCTGCTCAAACTATTGTATTAACCAAGGACAATACAAGAAGTAAATATCAAACCCCTACTCTGATCTACCCAATGGACAGGACATTCTTCACAGTCATGTGGAGAGTGGGGACTGATTCTGACATGAACTCTGGTGCCCCATATTTGACCACCTCCCCTTGGTGGGGAGGCCTGATGGTACTCAGAGGAAGGGGAAGCAGGCTACCAAGATGAGACTTGATAGTCTATGACCATATAGTGGGGGAGGAGGTCCCCCTCAGTCATAGACCTAGAGGAGGGGAATAGGGTGAAAGCGGGAGGGAGGGAGGAATGGGAGGATACATGTGATGGGGTAACAATAGAGTTGTAATCTGAATAAATTAATTAAATAAAAAATAGAAAAAAAGATTTATTTACTATATACAATCCTCTGCTTGTGTGCATACCTGCAGGCCAGAAAAGGCACCAGATCTCATTATAGATGGTTGTGAGCCACCATGTAGTTGCTGTGTATTAAACTCAGGACTTCTGGAAGAATAGTCAGTGCTCTTAACCTCTGAGCCATCTCTCCAGCATTATACACTCTTAACGGCTGAGACATCTAGCACTTTGATTCTTTTTTTAATCACTAAAAATAATCTTTATTTTTAAATTGATTTTTGCTGTTTGAGACATGGCTTTTCTGTGTAGCCTTGGCTGTCCTGGACTCACTTTGTAGACCAGGCTGGCCTTGAATTCATAGAGACCTGCGTGCCTCACTGAGTGCTTGAATTACAGGTGTGCACCACCATGCCAGGCTGAAAAAAATTATGGTTGCTCCTACCCCAGCACATCCTGAATCCTATCCAGTACCTCACTTACCCAAATGCACACCCTTTCTCTCTCTCATTAGGGTAAGACAGGAATCTGAAAATATTAATAACAGATGACATACACAGGAATACCATAGAAACACAAAACTGGATGTTTTCCTTGATGTCTTTCTTCCCTACTGCCTCTTACAATGTAGCCCCTCAGTTGTGAACTGTGTTATTCAGATTGTATAATTTCTAGTTTTTCTCTCAGTTCACTGAATCTTTCCTCTGTTCTGTTCATGTTGTGAAGCCCACTCAAGAAGTCTTTCAATTTAGATTTTGTACTTCTAAGTTCTAAAATGTTTATCTTAGACTATTAAAAATTTTGTAGCCGCTACATTTTATTTTATGTGTAGGAATGTTTGTTATGTATAGGCATCACATGTGTGCCTGGTGTCCAGAGAGGTCAGATGAGAGTGCTGGATCCATTTGAATGGTGGTGATCTACCATGTGGATGCATGGAATTGGACTTGGAGCCATCTCTAAATCAGCACATCTTATTTTTTCATGTGTTCTCTTTCTTTGCCAACACATTCTAGTGCATATTCCCCATGTGCTATTCACTTATACCAATGATCACAAATACTATCTCAGATGCTGGGGTGATGGAGATGTTTCAAATGTGTCTATTTTTAAATGAGTGATTAGAAACAACCTCATTTAAAATGAAAACTAAAAATTCTCAGCAAGGAATTAGACATTATTCTTTGACCCAGCCCCAAAAGAGAAGGGATGCAGTGCCTCAATAGTGGTTGTTAGGGAGCTAAACCCAGACTCTCCCATATGACAGTCACTGACTCTGAGGAGATAGTTTGTTACTACGTGGTGGGGATGAAAATGAATATGATACTGCCATATGGTTAATTCTGAAACCCTAAAATTTTAGGTATCAGAGGACCTAAAGTCCAAGTGGATAAAAAACTTCAGCATAAAATCAGACACACTAAATCTAATAGAAGAGAAAGTGGGGAAGAGCCTTGAACTCACTGGCACAAGGGAAAACTTCCTAAACAGAAACCAAGAGCTCAGGCCCTAAGACCAACAATTAATAAATGGGTCCTCATGAAACTGAAAAGCTTCTGTATGACAGAATACACTGTCAAAAGAACAAAATAACAGCCTACAGACTGGGAAAAGATCTTCACCAACCCTACTTCCCACAAAGGGCTAATATCCAAAATATATAAAGAACTCAAAAATTAAACACCAACAAAACAAATAATAAAATTATTAAAAAAGGAGTCCAGAGATAGAGAATTCCTAACAGAAGAATATCGAATGGCCTAGAAACATTTAAAGAGCTGCTCAGTGTCCTTAGTCATCAGGGAAATACAAATCAAAGAATTCTGAGATTCCATCTTACACCTGTCAGAACGGCTAAGATCAAAAACTTAAGTGACTGCACCTGCTGGCTAGGATGTGGGGAAAGGGGAACACTCCTCAATTGCTGGTGGGAGTACAAACTTGTACAAACACATTGGAAATCAATTTGGCGCTTTCTCAGAAAACTGGGAACAGCTCTACCTCCAGACCCAGCTATACCACTCCTGGCCGTATACCCAAAAGATGCTCCACCATACCACAAGGACACTTGTTCAACTATGTTCATAGCAGCTTTATTCATAATAGTCAGAATCTGGAAAAACCTAGATGTTCCTCAACTGAAGAATGAATAAAGAAACTGTTGTACATTTACACAATGGAATACTACTCAGATATTAAAAACAAGGAAATCATGAAAATTTCAGGCAACTGTATGAAACTATAAAAAATGATCCTGAGTGAGGTAACTCAATCCTCAAAAGACATGCATGGTATATACTCACTATAAAACAGGCATTGGGGTGGATGGATGGAGGGAACAGGCTAGGACAGGTGATGGAGAGGGGCTCAGGGATGGGGATTACAAAAAGCAAGAATGGGGGAGACTGGATAGAAAACAGAAATCAGAGTTAAGGAACATCTCTAGAATTTTCCAAGAGTCCTGGGATAGGGGAGGCCCCAGAAAGTCTATGGGGGGGTCACCCTGTCTGAGGGTCCTAGCAGAAAGGGATTTGGTGCCTGAAGTGGCCACTTCCTGTAGCAAGGCAGGACTTCCAGTGGAGAGATAAAGGAAACCAAATCACCCACAAAACCTTCAACCCAGAACTTGTCCTGCCCACAAGATGTGCAGGGACAAAGATGGAGGAAAGATTGAGGGAATGGCCAACTAAAAACTGGCCCTACTTGGGATCCTTCCCATGAAAGAGGAGATCCATATCACTATTAATGTTACTCTGCTGTGCTTGTAGACAGGAGCGTAGCATAACTGTCCTCTGAGAGGCTTCACCCAGAAACAGATGCGGAGACCCACAGCCAAACATTAGAGCTCAGGGAGTCCTGTGGTAGAGTTGCGGGGGGGGGGGGGGGGGAGGCAGTGGAAGGGGTCAAAGGCTCCACAAGAAGATCTATAAAGTCAACTCACCTGAGCCCATGGGTGCTCACAGATACTGAACCACCAACCAAAGAGTACACATGGGCTGGTCCTAGGCTCCCTGCACTTATGTGGCAGATACACAGCTTGATCAACATGTAAGTCCCCCCAAAACTGGAGCGGGAGCCATCTATGACTCTGATTGACTCCCTTTGGATCCCATTCCCCTAAATGGGCTGCCTTGTCTGGCCTCAGTGGGAGAGGAATCGCCTAGTTCCTGAATCAATGTAATGTGCCAGGGCAGGTTGATATCCATGGGGAACCTCTCTCTTCTTTGAGGAGAAGGGTAGGGGAGAATTGGTGAAGATGGAGGGGGGCACTGGAAGAGGAAGGGCTGAAATCAGGATGTAAAGTGAATAATTAAAAATTTAAAAAGAAAGTGGATGTTAGGCTGCCCACTGGCCCTCTACTGTCATGTTGCTGGGGTCAAACTACAGTTCATTTTCTGTGCTACGAAGTTCTCATTTCATGGTCCTTCAGCTAATGAGAAGAAATTTGTTTAAAAAATGCATGAATAATCATCATTTTCAGTTATGTTTGGCACAGAGAGGAAAGAATAGGGAAATACATCATCTGTCTATTATTTCCTCTTGGGTCTGAAACGGCCAGATTAATTTATAAATACATCCAAAATACTTTGCACAATATTCCTAGTAAACCTTACTCATACATCATCAATTTCTTAGCTTGCAGTTTAGCCCATTATTATATTATAGTACACCTCATGCTTGCAATAACAAGTTGCTTTACGTTTGTCTGAAAATGTCTTTAGTCACATTTACACTTGAATACTTATCTGTGTATAGAATCTTAGGTGAGCACTCATTTTTCTTTTATCTGTTAGATGATAGAGGAATGGTTTCTTTTATCCCATATTATTTTTAACATTTATTCTATTTATTCCCTGTGTATATGTGTAGGCACACATGTGCTATGATGTTCACCTGAAAGCCAAAGGACAATTTGTGGGATTCTGTTCTCTCTTTTCTTTTCTTTCTTTCTTTTCTTTTCTTTTCTTTTCTTTTTTTTTTTTCTGAGACAGGGTTTCTCTGTGTAGCCTTGACCATCCTGGACTCACTTTGTAGACCAGGCTGGCCTTGAACTCACAGCGATCCGCCTGCCTCTGCCTCCCAAGTGCTGGGATTAAAGGCGCGCGCCACCACAGCTGGCCTCTGTTCCCTTTTTTCATCATGAAGTTTCCAGGCATTGAAACTGAGCCACCTCATTGGCCCATATCCTGTGTTATTGATCTAAAGTCCATTGTTAATATGACTTTTATTTCATCAGTGGCAACATACCCTGTCTGTTTTTCTTTTGTCATTGATATCTGGTAGTTTTTCCTACTTTGTTTTTAACATATGAATTTAATTTTACTTATTTTGACTGCATCTTTACTCTTGCAATCTGATACTCACATCTTCATTTAATAGTGGAATATCAACCCTTTCAATATATCTTTTTTTTAAAAAAAAAAATTTGTATTCTTCAGTAGGAATGACTAGTAAATGCTCCAGCTTCTTCCATTCACAATTCCATCTTCTCATCTCACCTTAGTATTTTACATCTTAACCATACTGCAGCTGGGTTTTCTTTAAATTTAGTGATTATTTTTATTACTGAAAGATTTGTGGAATCCTTTTAATTAAAATTATTATGTATCTTTTTTATTGTAGGTTACATATGTATAGCCTATATTCTATGTTACTATTTGAGCACAGGTATACATTTTAGCTGCTACTTGCTTTCTCCCTTCCTTTTGTTTTTGGTATTTCCTTTTTCCCCTTGGAAATCTGTTGTATTCTGTTTTGTAAGGTCTCCCCTATGGAGTGATTTCTGTACAGACCTGTGCTAGAGGTGGCTGTGATTTAATCCACCAGGAATGTTTACTTTGTATGTGTTCATCTCATATGTAATACAAATTCAGACTTTATTAGGGCAATTTATCATAAAATAGAGGCCCTCATTTCACCTTGTAGATGTTTTGTTTGTTTTCTGTCCAGTAAGCAGGCCAGAAGTGTTTCCTTGAAGCTTCCCTGGGCCACTGAATAGAGGTATTTCTTCTTTTAGTTCTCTACTCTCAGGATACATCTAATCATATTTATGGCTCCATTTGTAGCTCTCTTCCTCATAGAGGTACAAGGTCATGACCCATTTCCCTGAAAAGGCTTTTTGACAGCATGGCCCATTACTGTCAATGCCGACAAGCAATTAAAAATGCCCTTAGAACACAATAGTACTACCTGGTGTGCTGATTACTCAGGGTTCAAGTTCCGCATATATTATGGCAACTGGAAATTTTGCTTTCGAGATTTATCATGATTATTAAAATTGTCACATTTCATTCATCATTTCTATGTCCTTATAGCAGTGTTTGGTGGTAGACCAGTTTTTCATGTTGATGGAACTATTATAGAAATTACTTTAAATGATGTAAAATGTGGTGGATAAGCTCTTTTTGTGCTTTTATGGTCATTATCCTCGAAAATGTATTTCCACAAAAGAAAAGGCCCTCTGTGACTCAATCTCAAACAAACATACATACAGGTGAATGACCAATTACAAAATGCTATGAACAACCTACCTTTTATGGAACTGATAGTCTTCTTGGTAATGGGTGTGTTTGAGCGTACTTGTCTGTAATGGACAAATGGCAGCATGCTTACTGTAGCTTGGTATGATTTACTTTGCATCAGTTCCCAAATTTAGGTAATGCATTTTTCTGTCCAGGCCTCACTTAGCTCAAAATATGCCTGATAATTTCTGTGGTTGCATACTTCAAAAAAAAAAAAATACCAAAAAAAAAAAAAAAAACCTATGGGCTTTTTTTGGCCACTTACTTCTTCCAGTATTTCGACTTAGAGAAAATTGGTTTCATCCAAACAGGAGTAATTTCATGAAAAAATCTTCCTGCTCAGGATTTCTACTGAATGTTACATGTTTTAAGATGCTAGTTTTTACTTTTTGTTGTTTTATTTACCTTTAAAAATAACTTTACCACAAAAAGAGCTCTCTCTCTCTCTCTCTCTCTCTCTCTCTCTCTCTCTCTCTCTCTCTCTCTCTCACACACACACACACACACACACACACACGTCTCTTTTCGTCCTGAAGCTGATAACTATGGTTAATAGTTTAAACTATATTTTAACATCAGTGTATAGTAGCCTGAATGTTGGAATCATGTTCTTCTTATGATCACTTGAATTTTACATTGAAATATATCATAATACAAACCCTTGACTCCCTGGCTCTTAAATATTTCTGTCTCATCTTCCATAATGTTCCCTGAGCCTTGGATGTGGGAGTATTTTGTAGCTGTATTCTTTGTGACAGGTTCCACAACACTGAATTTTGATTGGTTGTGGTTTTCGGTAATGGTCTCCTTTTGTTGCAAGAAGTTCCCTTAATGTGAGTGAATCTTTCTTTCTTTCTTTCTTTTCTTTTCTTTTCATTTTTTTTTTGTTTTTTGAGACAAAGCTTCTCTGTGTAGTCTGGCTGTTCTGAACTCACTTTGTAGACCAGGCTGGCCTCAAACAAACAAAGATCCACCTGCTTCTGCCTCCCAAGTGCTGGGATTAAAGGCATGTGCCACCACTGCCTGGTTCGTGAGTGAACATATTTATGTGTTTGTATGTATATGTACATATATTTTTTTTGAACAAGAAGATGATATAGTGTTAGGTTTCCATTTGACTTTTTCAAAAGCTTCCAGTGTTAAGTTATCCTGCTCATAACCCCTCATCTACCTTGGCCTCCTACACTTATTTCATCTAATCCTTCTTGCACCACTATTCCACATTTTCCCTTCATATTATTGTCATTTTATTTCTTCTCTCTTACAAGCCTCCTACCTTACTTTTTTCCTGACTTCTATACATGCTACAAATTAAAGACATATGTTTAAAATTCAAAGCTAACATCCACATGTGAGTCAGAATCTGTGGTCCTCTGTCTTGTTCTTGGTTAATTCACTCAAAATGATATTCCAGCTTCATCGTTGAACTGTGTATTTTATAACTTCATATTTCTTAATAGGTGAATAATATTCCATTGTGTAAATGTGTCAGATGTTGGTTATTCATTTCGTAACTTATGGGCATTTAGGCAATTTTTGTTTCCTGTCTATTATGAATAGTGCAGCAATGAATATGGATCAGCAAGTATTTCTGTAGTAGAATACAGAGTCCTTTGGGTACATGTCATGGTTAGATATAGCCATAAAATGTGGAATATCTGTTTATAGCTTTTTGAGGAACCTTTACATTGACTTCCATTTTAGGTGAACCAGTTGTCACTCCAACCAGTAGTGAATAAGTGCTTCCCTTTCCACACACCCATGGCAGAATTTGTTTTCATTTGTTTTTTATCCTAGCCATTCTGACTATAGTAATACGAAATCTTGAAGTTGCTTTAATTTACATTTCCTTGAAGGGTAAGAAAGTAGAATATTAAAAACATTTTTTCAGATATATGGACTTTCTCTTTTGAGAACTGTTAGGTTCCATGCCCAACTTGTTAATTAGGTTAGATTTTTTTTTCTGGTGTTCTTTGTATATCTAATACTCTGTCAGATGTATATCTGTTAAAGATATATTTCCTATTCTGTACTCCAAAACTTCACTTGGTGGGTTTTTTTTCCTTGGATAACTGAAGTCATCAAAGAAAAGCCTGGCCAGAGGCTCGATGTACCTGGGGACAGGCAGCCTGCCTCAGGATTGAGGATAGGGCTGTGGGCTGGAAGCTGAATCTCAGGGAATAGCCTGCAGCTCTCCTCTGCTGGCTGTTTTCCAGTTGGGGACATAGGCAGGGAATTGAGGCTGGGGCTGGGTCTAACCTGGATGATCCCGATGTCTGGCAGGTCTCATCAGGTAGGCAGGTAGAGCCATGGGCTGGGGCCGTGGACCACGTGTCCCTTTGGGCCAGGATCCCTCCAGGGCTATGTGGGTAGAGCTAGGGGCCTGAGCGATCTGGAGCCCAGGAGCCCTCATCAGAAAGGTGGATAGCCCCAAAGTTCTCCATGGGAACACGGATGAGGGTGTTTTGCAGTGGGGCCTCATTATCACTCTGCAGTGACGGAGCTTAACTTCCTGCTACCCAGACACCATGAGTGCTGGGCGCCATCATCTTGGAGAGTCCCTTTGCCTCTTTAATTATAGTGAATTTTACTGTAATTCTCTTAATTTCCAATACAGTGTTCCATACTGCCACCTTTTTATGGAATACAGAACTACTTTAGGAAAGGTAACGTGTAAGTCCAATGATGGGTATGTTCCATTTATGATTATTTGCAAGACAGAAGAGTGATAAATTTATATTTTGAAGGATATGCAGCACTACACATTTAAAATAAATACTAAAAGATAGCTTTGTATCAACCAAGTGAGAATCCTCATATATCCGAGAAGAGACTTAGATTTGGCATGGGAATATGAAAAGGCATTTGGCGGCCACCAAAGAAAACTTTGTATGATTTGTAATTCATTTCTCTTTTCCCATATTCTTTTTATATAATGGCGAATATGCATAACAAGAATTTCACCACTGTAACTGTTTTAAATTATATAATTCAGGGACATTTAGTTCAATATCAAAATTATTTAGCAATCATCACTGTCTAGTCCCAGAATTTCTCCATCAAAGAAAAACTCAAAACACACAATTTTATATTAAAACTTAGATTAGAGAACAATTCACTCTGGGATTTAGAAAAATGAGTATAGAAAAAAATAGCTTTCTGTTAAAAATAACCCAGACCATCTTCAACTTTCCCAATCATCCAATTTCTCTTCTCTGGAACCATCTCCTTACATGTATTCCACATATGAAAAGCAGCCATCAGAGACGACATTTTCTAAAGCCTATCCATAAACAGATTTACAGCCAGCTGCAATTTATTAGATCACATTGATTAAACACCCATTCTTGATGTAAAAGGAGAGAATATAATTCAGAACATGATATAAGACTCCATGGAGATAATGTAATTTGGTCATTAAAATCTTAGTAATTATCTACATAAGAATCCTGAACAAAGCCTGGGTGTGAGGATATATGGTGGTGGAAATGGAAAGATATTCTTGAAATTATTGGTTTAAAGGTGAGAAAAGAAGTTTGTGATTACATGTAACATGGTTTACTGGAGTGGGGACGTGGGTAATATAGAGGATATGGAAGGAAGTGGGGATAAATAACATTAGGGATGTTTGAAAATTCCTTGGAGAACTATTTTAATTTATGGTTATCACACACACACACACACACACACACACACACACACACACACACACACAGAAGATGAGCAGAAAGATTTCGGGAATCAAGGAGCAAAAAGTGTGCCATGAGTTGCTGTCTGCTAGCCTGGAGGAGGGAACTGCACTCATGGAATCTTAACAATATGGTTACTTAAATAAGACCTGCATAATTACAATTGCAGTTGACACAACAAAGTGGATGGGGAAATTCCACAAGGCACACCCTTAGGTTAAAAGCTATAGGCAATCAGTAGCTGCTGAGAAAGGCTCTGTTTTCTCCAGAGACCATCTTCCTGATAGGTTTCCCAGTCCCAAATAGTCAGGCTTAATCACACACATACAAGCAACAATAAATATACTCAGTAGGTTGTGTGTAATTATAATTAAGGAAAAAGAGATTATTAATGCTGAGAGGGATAAATTTAGTATTCACATAAGAAATTCTCAAAATTATTTTTTAAGTGTTAACCTGGAATTGAGTGCTTCCTCGTAAAAAGATATCAGGGAAGCATGTAACATGCTAAGGAAATATTGCATGGCAGTGTACAGAAGGAACAAAAGAGAACACTAGAATGGGAAGAGGATGGGTTGTTGTAGTTTAAGACTTGTAAACTGCTTACAGTAACAGAGGCTACCACACCTTCCACAGAAGCTTTCTTTAATGGTGCACCGAATTCGTGACTGCAACAAAAAGAGAAAACAGAACTGATAATTGATTTTCTTTCCCAAAAGGCAATTCTCCTTTCACAGTCACCATGCAGGGCATTATCTGCAGAAACCTACCAGATGGTCTGAGTGAGGAGGGAGAATAAAGCCTTATGATACAAGGGAATACAAATCAGTCACTTGCATTGCAGACTTGCTTGGAATTTGATTGCAATGGCAGGCAGCAGGGGGTCTTTTTAGTATGCACTTGGTATCTTTTGAGGGGAACCAATTTATTTTGCCTCAGACATCAAAATTATACACAGAACCAAAAGCTTTCAGCAGAACTTTCTTAGCTTGCTTTCCCAAGGATGAGGTCAGATTCCATCTCCCAGTCAAGTTATCATTCATTAGAAAAAGAACAAGATTAAGGCTTTGAAGCAAGGAGACAAGATGTTTAAAGAGAGTATGCCACCAGTCTTCACAAACTGCTTGGAAAGTTGCAGTATGCAGAAACTAGAACCATTTTACCATAATGTGGCTTTCCACCATTTTTACAGATAAAGTAATCTGAAATATTCACTTTCATGATGGCAATGACAGGTTTTTTCTTTTTTTTTTATTGAAAAATAAAATCATTCATATTACATTTCAATTGCTATCTCATCCCTTGCATCCTCCCATTCCTCCCTCCCTCCCGCTTTCACCCCATTCCCCTTCCCTATGACTGCGACTGATGGGGACCTCCTCCCCTTGAATATGATGCGGGGATATCAAGTTTCTTCTTGGTAGTCTGCTATCCTTCCTCTGAGTGCCATCACACCTCCCCATCAAGGGGACATGGCCAAATAAGGGGTACCAGAGTTTGTGTGAAAGTCAGTTTCCAGTCTCCACTTAACTGTGGAGAATATTCTGTCCCTTGGCTAGGTCTGGGTAGGGGTTTGATGATGACTGCACATATTGTCCTTGGTTGGTGCCATAGATCGAACAGAACCCCTGGGCCCAGATCTGCCCAACATAGTGTTCTTCTTGTAGGTTTCTAGGACCCTCTGGATTAATCTATTTCCCTATCTCCTATATTTCTCCCACCTTAGGATGTCCTCACCACTATCCCATTTTCCTGGTAAGTGAAGACTTTCATGAGACATAACACCCTTGGCCTAGTGTCCAGATATAAGTGAGTATATACCATGTGAGTCTTTCTGCTTCTGGGTTAACTCACTCAGTATGATCATTTCTAGTCCCATCCATTTGTCCACAAAATTTGGGAATTCCTTGTTTTTAATAGCTGAGTAGTATTCCGTAGTATAAATGTACCACAGTTTCTTTATCCATTCTCCTACTGAGGGACATTTGTTTTTTTTTTTTTTTAAACACTTTCTCAGAACAGATCAGGATAAAATGACTAAGGTAATCTTTAGTCTGAGAAGCTACAGGATGGGTGTTCCAACCTTTCCTTGTTATCGAATTGCTTAGAATTTGTAGTATGTTTTCATAACAGGGGCAGAGATCAACCCATAAGGCTAAAAAACAATGCTAAACTTAGCCTGGAGCCTTGGTTTGGGGTGGTAAAATAAAAGAAGGGGAAAGACTTTTCATTCTCTATAGAGGGTAGAATAAAGTTTTTATTTTTTCAGAATTTCATATAGGATATTATATTTAGATAACTTCACATCTTTCTCTTCCCCTTGATTCCTGTCATGTTACCCACCAACTACTGCTTGAATTCATGACCTCTTATTCTCTAATTTTATATATATATATACATATAAAACATGATATATTTGATATTTGTAATACCATATATAATTATGTAATATATAACATGAAATTATAATTGTAACTTGTGATACATATATAGAATATATATGTAAATATATACATTTATAAATCCAACCTGTGGAGTCTCTTTAGTGTTACTCATATGAACATGTATTTAGAGCTGTTCACTTGGATTTGGATAACCTAAATCTCAGCCCCAGAGAAGAGTGAATTCTCTTTGCTTAGCAGTCATTCATTTTCAGTAAAACTTTATTTAGGGATGGAGCTCTCTGAGATATCACGTATTCACTTTGGCATGCCAATCGGTGCTGTCACTGGGCAGATTTTGTTTTGGCGACAATATTGTTGTAATTCCATGGGTTCACTCTTCTAGCTGACACTAACTCAGAGCAGACACCCTGGCTATCTGGCCCTTACACTCTTTCCTTTTGTTCTTTTGTGATGTTCCCTGAGCCTTAGTTGTAGGGGTTGTGTTGTAGATCCATCAATTAGGGACGGGCAGCCCACAGTCAGTAGCTCTCTATATTTTTACTAGTTGTGAGTATCTGTAATATCCTCCATGTGCTGCAAAGAGAAGCTTCTTTGATGAAAGACAAGTACACTTATCTGTGGATGTAGGGATAAGTTTTTTGAGTGCAGTTTTTACATTATTCTGCTTTAGGAAAGCGGCAGGTTTTCGTCTATGGTCATGACATCACCAACCATGATTAGTGGGCTAGGCTTACAATACAGGAAAGATAGGCCTTGATTTGGAAACCCTATACCAGCACCATTCTCAAGGCTGCACAAAATATCATGTAGGATCCCTAATATTTGCCCTACTTACCACTATGGAATTCTAAGCAGGCATTGCCAATTTCTTAAAGTGCTGGGGGATCCAAATTGATTTGTTCCATTTCTTTCCATTATAATTGTCATGCTTTCTTACCAGACAAATCATTTACTTCCTAGGGTTAAGCAGGAAACAACATCCTCTAAGGGTCTCTCACGAACACATATCAATCATCCTCAGCTGCTGGCGTAGATAGTTAAATTATTTAAACACAATTCCTCTAATACAGAACACCACTAATGAACAGTTTTTATTTTGTTAACATGTAAGAACATGTTTAACTCAATCAGTAAAAAATGGAGCTGAAAACTAATAGTCTAGTTATTCCTGAATGTTCTTCATCCTAAGATGCTTTAGCTTTTTCCTTTCTTTTCTTTCTTTCTTTTTTCTTAGTTTTTCATGTTGCACACACATATGTATGTATATATATGTACATATATAATATATGTTCTATATATATATAGTTTTATACTCTTAAGGCTGGTGACATTAGTGTTAGTTAGAGATGAGACAAAGAATAATAACAATTTTGATTTGTGGGGTGATATTTCAAGGTAGAGAAACTAACTCATGAATTGATGATCAAAATCATTGAGTGAGAAAGTTGTTCACTATTTTACCTAAGTTCAACCAAATTAAGTAAATGTAAGATTGGTCAATGATATGTTGCTGGAAGAATGGTTTAATGAGGAAATTCTGTGATTTGTGCTTCGTCTATATGGGTTATCCTGCCTGGAATCCATGAGGTAAATTAATGAGTTGTTAATATAAATAATAAAGATTAAAAAGTAAATTTTCAAGGGCAAAGTAAATTTCTTTAATTATTATATGCTATGGAAGGAACATCATAACTCAAGAGGTTATAAAGAAAATTATAATAGGCAATTATAACTTATGATGTCATAATTATCACCCATTTTCAACAAATCTTAGCTATGAAGCATACATTTTAGATGACGAATAAAGTTAATCAAGGAAGTGACAATTAGCTTCTCCAACTACTCAAGTGAATAAGGCACATAAGCTAAAAATAAAAATCAAACTGTAAAGAAACTACCTTCTCTTAGGACCAATGAGTTTATTCACCATGAGCTCATTTGCTCCTTAAACATAGCTAATTTGGGAATGAATCCCAGACACCTTCCAACTGGCTATCTTCTGAGGATGAATCTATAAAACAGTTGGTATTTTTCCTTTTCCCTCTCTCTCATTTAATGTACATGGGTGTGCAGTGCCTGCAGAGGCCAGAGCGAGAAGATGTCAGATGCCCTGATACTGGAGTTATAGACAGTTGTGAACTGCCAAGTTTGAGCCATTTTTTCCAGACCCTACTTCTCCTTTTTCAACCACAGCTTTAAATTTCACACAAACCCTGAATTTTGGGAGAGATGAGTAGTAGGAAAATAATTCTACTAAACATAGACAAAAAGTATTGGGCATTAATTATATGACAGAATTGCACATACTATTGTTATGCCTCTGCCTCCCTGAGTGCTGGGATTATAAGTGTGTGCCACCAACGCCCGGCCACGAATACTCTTTAATCCACTGAAAATTATTAAACCTTTCAGTTTCTCCTTTAGTCCCTCTTACAAGTTATTTTCTACAGGTGTATATTCAGTCTTTTAAAATACAGCCTTATATGTAGAAACTATAGAGCTCAATATTGAAAGTGTAATTTTATTATTTTATTATAATGAAGCAGTGACTTTGGTGTATCAGTTACCATATGGGTGCACTTTTCTACAGTACAATGTATTCCAGAATTTATGTATTTTACTTTTGTCTTGTCTATTTTTTTTGTCTTTTTATTTTTTTATTTTATTTTATTTTTTTATTAATTTATTCTTGTTACATCTCAATGTTTATCCCATCCCTTGTATCCTCCCATTCCCCCCCCCCCATTTTCCCAATATTGCCCTCCCCTATGACTGTTCCTGAGGGGGATTACCTCCCCCTATATATTCTCATAGGGTATCAAGTCTCTTCTTGGCTACCTGCTGTCCTTCCTCTGAGTGCCACCAGGTCTCCCCCTCCACGGGACATGGTCAAATGTGAGGCACCATAGTATGTGAGAAACTCATATCACACTCTCCACTCAACTGTGGAGAATATTCTGTCAGCACACAACAAGAAACTTTGCTCAACCATGTTCATAGCAGCCTTATTCATAATAGCCAGAACATGGAAACAGCCTAAGTGTCCCTCAGTAGAAGAGTGGATAAAGAAACTGTGGTACATATACACTATGGAATACTACTCAGCTATTAAAAACAAGGAATTCCCGAAATTTGTGGATAAATGGATTGAGCTAGAAATGATCATAATGAGTGAGTTAACCCAGAAGCAGAAAGAATCAAATGGCATATACTCACTTATATCTGCATACTAGCCCAAGGGGCATGTCCTACAAAAGCCTTCACTTACCAGGAAACTGGGACAGAGGGGAAGGCATCCTATTGGGACTCTCAATGAGAGACGCATGGGAGAATAGCAAAATAAAAGGATCCAGAGGGTCCTAGAAATCTACAAGTAGAACAATATGATAGGCAGATTTGGGCCCAGGGGTCCCGCTCAAACTAAGGCACCAGCCAAGGACAATACAGGAGGTAAACTTTAAACCCCTTCCCAGATCTAGGCAATGGTCTTGTCTATTTTTTAAAGATTAATCTGAGTTTCCAACCTAATGAAGCACTTATGTTCAGGTTTTTTCCTTCAGTGAACTGAGATAATTAGACAATGAAAATTTTCCATTAAAAGTTCTACTAACACAGACCATGTATTTGAAAGCAATAAACTCTAGTTCAAAGTAATCTAATTTTTCTTGCCATTTCCCACTTGACAAAATAGTGTGATCTGAGCCAATCTCACTCAATAGTATTTCTACAGCCTCCCACCTAGTGGCAACTTCTTGAATTGCAGCAATCATGCTTGTCCCCAACTATGGTATAGCACATGCTAAGCAGTGGCAGAATGATATTTACACCACTGAGAATAGATGAATCCATCAGAGCAGGACATATAAAACAAAGAAGTACATACTTGGAGTTTAGGAAGAACTGATAACACATGAGACCAGGGATGGACTTCAGGAACAATAGTCTGAAGAAACTGGCAAAAGGCAATAGTCAGTCTAGGACAAAACTCTAGTTTCTAAGGACAAAGTTACATAAAGAACAGGCAATTATGACGCAAAAATTCAAGAAAAACAATGCTATATCCCACTTTCATAAATAGGCAACAACAGGAGATCATGATGTCATACACCAAGTACAAAACAGTGAATGGAAATGTGGTGCACTTTAATAACTTGAGCTGACTTTGTGCTTATCCATCAAATTATGTACAGATATTAGGAACACACACACACACATATACATATACATATATAGACAGTCACATGTTTCTTATGGAGCAGAGAAAGCAGTGGGTTGCTGTTGAGTGATTTCACCCTAGAGCTTAGTAAGTGGGCTTAGAAAGCTATGGGAAAGGTTTCCTAAGCAGAATCTCTTGCTAACCACTGTATAGAGGGATGGGAATCTGAGCAATTCTTTTGTTGTTGATTTAGAAAACTTTAGTTTTCACCTCTTATAATCATTGGAAATTATTGCTATTAACTCTTTTAAATGCCATGACTATGTAAGATGAGATATTAAATCAGTCAGTGAAATTATATACCCTGGCTTACATATGCATGCTATGCTCATAAGAGTTCTTGAGAAAAATGTATATGTGTGTATGTAAATACTCATCTGAATGTAGATACGAATGTATATTCATAAATGTATATTAGCATGGTTCTGAAATGTACATATGTGATATGTGTGTATGTGTAGCAGTAGTAGTAGTAGTAGTAGTAGTTATGAGCCTGAAAGTCATATTGGTGGGCTAGCAAGTTGATATAGCTCAAAAGAGAGTTCTCTCTTCCTTGGGGGAGTACCAGTCTTTTTCATTTAAGGTTGTTATTATGACTAGATTAAACTCACATATATTATTGAAAGCAATTTAGTATATTCAAAGTCTCTTGATTTAAATGTTAATCTCATAGCAACAGCTAGACTAGTATTTTATCAAATATCTGATTGACAAGACTAGTGAACCTGACTCATAAATTTAAGCATGACTTGGTTATTAGTATACTAATACACTCCGAAAAGTTTGTCACTTACTGAATCAATTAGAAAAAGGGTAGATGAGAGATTGAACTATCAGCTATCAAGAGTATTTTATATTCCAGGCAATAAGGCTGATGAACTTTTAAATTGATTTTGAATGTGACCAATTTTTATCATCATCTTTTTTAGCTTATAATACAATCACAGCATTTTTTACTTCTTTCCTCTCTTCAAACCCTCCCATACATCCCACTCCACTCCCTTTTGCATTCATGGCATCTTTTTTTCATTAGTTGTTATTTAATGAATACATGTATATACATATATATTCCTAAATATAACCTACTCAGTACATATAATGACATGTGTATGCATGTTTTTGCCACCCCATGTCTACACTGAACTGGGTTGGAGGGAGGGAAGCTTAGTAGGGCATAGGTGAGTGCAATGCATAATCTGGGAATAGCCTCAGAACAGTTCTATTTCTTTGTGTGTCCATGTACCATTGCCCAGGGCAGGGGTGTTGGAAGATGCTTCACTTGCACACTCAGGAGCTGTAGGTTGGGAAGTGCTCATAAGGTCAAACAAAAAGCAAAGCCTGGTAACTGTCAAGTTTAATACATTCTTAGTACAAGGGTTGATCTTGAGGGAGCTAGCTTTGTGGGGCCAGGTTGCAATGGGGAAGCTAACCAACTCCTGCCACTCTCATGTTTGACGTATCCAGGTTTGAGGCTCCCCCAACCTTTCCTCAGTAACTCTGGGTTATTCCAGTCCTACATATTTTGTTGATTTTTATTTTTGTTTTTCTTTTTTTGAGACAGGGTCTCACTGTGTAGCCTTGGCTGTCCCAGAACTCACCATGTAAACCAAGTTGGCCTCAAATTCACAGAGATCTGCTACCTCATCCTCCTGAGTGCTGAGATTAACTGTATGTGCCGCCATGCCCAGCACTTGTTTTGCTTTAGGGGTTGACTGTTTGACACTTGGCAACCAATTGGTGTTCTTCACCGAGGAAGACCACCTTTCTAGCTCCCAACTTTACTGAGTTATCTGTGGTTCTTTGTGTAGGATTCAGTCCTTGTGAACTTTCTCCATCTACATTGCCATGTCCATTGGTGCTATCATTGTATCCTGGTTCAGTTCTTGCTTTTAAGCTTTTAGCCTTGTCTCCCACTCCCTGTACCATAGTATGTTATAAATTATTTTGATTGACTCTGTTAAAACATAGGTGTTGTCATGTCATGCTCTTGCTAAAAAACTCTCCACATCATTCTCCACTTCTCTCAGGGCCAAAGACCAAGTTCATCTGCTCACCTATAAGGTTCTAGTTGATTTCTTTGTTTGTTGCCTTAAGTAATGCTTCCTCATTATTGAACTGAGGTTTCACAAAATTGTCCTTGGTGCTCTACCAGCCTGCTTGGCTGAACTTCCCTGGAGACTTCTGTGCCTCTGTCAGGAACTTATGCCTCCTGAAATGTTTCATTCCATTCAGGCCCCAGTTTCAACACCAAGGCTCCAATACATGCCTGGCTGAAAATGACAATGACAACCTACCTCAAATAGCTCTCTTTATATACCATATGATGATTTGTATTGATTGTCAGTTGACAAGTTCTAGAATTATCATTATAGACAAATGTCTGGGCATGTTTGTGAAGGATCACTCCATTAGGCTAATTGACATAGGAAGAAGTCACAGTGTAAATGTGAGCAGCATTGTTTTATAGGCTGGGGATTCTGGATTGAATAAAAAGGAGATAGGATGCCAGGCATGGTAGCATGCGCCTTTAATCCCAGCACCGGAGAAGCAGGGGCAGATGGATCTTTATGTGTTCGAGGTCTGGTCTACAAAGTGAGTCTGGGATAGCCAAGGCTACACAGAGAAACCGTGTCTTAAAAAAATAAAATAAAGAGAGAGAGAGAGAGAGAGAGAGAGAGAGAGAGAGAGAGAGAGAGAGGCGATAGAGAGAGAGAGAGAGAGAGAGAGAGAGAGAGAGAGAGAGAGAGAGAGAGAGTAGCTTAGACCAGCATTCATTACTTGCTACATTATGACTGCAGAGTCAGTATGCCTCTTGCTTTTAGCACTATGTTTTTCCAGCTCTGATAAGCTGTGTGAGCTGTAACTGTCAGCCAATATCATAAGCCCTTTCTTCCTTAAGCTGCATTCATCACATATTTTATCATAGTAAAATAAAAAATAACACAGATGTTTTATTTTTATTACACTTAGAAATGACTTATATTTATTTATGCCCTTATTAATTAGAATAATAACTTCATGTAAGTCTTTATTTTGCTTACATATTTGCCTCTACTATGATATCCTTTTGTTTATACATTTTGTTTAGTGTTAATATATGTATGTATGTACGTATGTATGTATGTATGTATGTGTGCCTATACACAAACAAGCAAAAACATGCCTTGACATGTGTGGAGGTCAGAGGACAAGTAGTGAGAGTCAAGTCTCTCCTTCCATGGTGTGGATTCTGGTAATCATACTCAGGCCTTGGTGGCAGGTGTCTTTACCACCTATCTTGTTGGTCAGAGGATGATATACTTAAGTACAAGATAATAAAATTCTGTGTTCTATATAATTAATATATGTTAAAAAGACATTAAAAGTTAGTAGAATGCATATGTTAATGAACACACTTAGTAATTGATTGGTTAAAAACTGTAACTAATGGTGAGACATTCTAAGTCAATCTACAGCTTTTGTATATTAGGAGTTTTGGATTATTTGGATTTACTCTAACAACAAGTGAAAACTTATTGTTTCTCTTCTTAATATGGCTCCCATTTTTTTCTGCTTTGACTTTGTAATTAACAATCACTTAAAAAATTGTGCTTATTTTTAACTTGTTTACATTGCATCCTGATTGTAACCCGCTCCCTCATCTCTTTCCACTCCTAGCCTCCCTTCCTCTTTTCCCCTTCCTCCTCCCATTGTACTCAGAAGGGGAGCTCTCCTCTCTTATCATCTGATTTCAGCCTATCAAAGTCTCATCCTGCATTTTCTTCCTCTGTGCCCTGGCAAGGCTTCCCTGCTAGGGGTAGTGATCAAAATGGGCACCAGAGTCCATGTCAGAGGTAACCCCTACTCCCCCATATTATGGAACTCATATGGAGACTGTGCTGCCTATCAACTAGATCTGAGTTGAACAATCATGTTTAATATCAAATGATTTGTTATATTTTAGCAGCAGAAAACAGTAATATTTTACTTTATTTTCCTGAATTTCTGGTGGGTAATAATCTCATTCCATGATATAGCTAATATGGAAAAACAAAAAGTTATTGCTAAGCTAAAACCATATTATGAAAAATCATGTGAAGGCATACAGGCAAATCATACATTGCATGATAGTTTATATGGAACATGTCCTATTCAGCCTAGAATAACTTTAATCAATTTTTACTTAGCGTTTCTGCATTTTATGAGGTGGACAGATATAATACTCCAAAAATGTATTTTAAAGTTCTTGCATTTTCTGTCTTACACACTTAAAAGCAAATCTCAGCTATTATACCTATTACTTTTCAGCTCCAACTATAGTAGTGGATGTAGGTTTGTTGTTGTAGTAGTAATGTCTCCACTAAAAAACAACTAAAATTTTGAGCTAGTGAGATGACTTAGTGGGTAAATTTGCTTGCTGTTAAGCCTGACAGCCTGAGTACTATCATTTGGACCACCAAAATGGAAGAGGAAAACTGACTTTTGTAGGTTGTCTTCTGACCTCCACATGCATTCTGTAAAACACAAACCCATCAAATGAATAAAAATGTAATGAAAAATAAATAAAGTTTAAAATTTATTCAGCATAGTTGAATTGTCTTTGAGGGCAAGGAAAAGGAAGATACTAAGACTCATGTTTGTTATGAGGCATAGAGTGAGACAGAAAATCTGTGCATAATCACAGTAATGATTTTTACTTCTTACAGTATGAAATTATTGTTATAAACTTAAATTCAGCAAAGTCTATAATATGCTCATTTTCTGTTACTTCTTTTTCCCTGTTGACAAGAGTATATAAAAATTATAAAATAAAAGAAAAAGAATTCTCTTAGAATAGTGTTGTGAAAATGCAAGTTGGCTTAAGATATATATTCTGGTATCCAAACCAAGAATGCTTTAATAATATTTTTATATAAATTAGTTTTAATTTTTAAAAGGTTTATTTGTAGTGTTTATTATTTTTATGTGTATTTGTGTAATTTGTGTGACTTTATGTGCAGCACATATATGGATAAACCTAAGGAGGCCAGGAGAAAGCATTAGATTCCCTGGGACCGGAGTGACAGATGGTTGTGAGCTGTCATGTGGGTACTGGAAACTGAAGTCAGGTCCTTTGGAAGATCAGCAACTGTTTTTATCTGCCAATCCTTCTCTTCAGCCCCAAGTTCCAATTATTAATGAATAGAAATTTTACTTACAGTTAATCTTTTTATATAATGATTACTCTGAGACTTTCCCAAGATGTTACAAGTTAGAATTAGACTCTTGAGTCTTTTATTGTATAATATCTAGGTCTGATTTGACTTTCAAATTTTAATCAATCCTCTTATTAATTTAAAAATAATCCTTAAATTTTCTCCTGAGTATAACTTTAAAACTTTTATATTTGTCATTCATAGAGACTGGTATACAATTATTAACTCATTAAAATTTTCTGGGATTTTATGTCCTCATGAGAGTTAGAAATTTTATGCATTAAAGTCTTGAAAATAACTTTCAAAATATAAGCTACTACTGGTGAATGGTTACGTACTTATTAATTTGAAGTTAACTAAATAAAACTAAGTGAAATATGAGTCTCTAAAAATTATTCACCTCAATACATATGCCAGAAGATAATATAGTCTCAAAATCCTTACTTTTAATCTTTTTATTCAGAAGAATTTATACCATCTTTATTTAACCATTTTTATTTTTGATATGATAATATAGTCACATCATTTCCCCCTTTTTCTTCCTCCCTCCAAACCTTCCAATGTATCTTCTCACATTCTTACTTCTTCCCCCAACTCTTCCCATATTCACTCTTCTTCCTACCTGCCTAAATTTATGTCCCCTTTTATAAAATTCATTGTGGTGATTTGAATGAGAATGACCTCATACCTTCATATATTTGATGCTTGCTTCTCAGTTAATGGAACTGTTTTGGGAAGGATTAGGAGGTGTGGCCTTTTTGGAGAAGGTATGTCAGGTGGGGTGGGTTTTGAGGTTCCACACTAGGCCTAATCTATCTTTGTCTCTGTCTCTCTCTGCCTGCTTCCTGCTATTTGATCCATGTGATGTATGTGAATATCTCAGCTAATGCTCCAGCACTGTGCTGTCTGCTTCCCATTTTGATAATTGTAGGCTAATCCTCTAAAATTGCAATCAACTCCACAATCAAATGTGTTACTTTCATAAGAGTTGCCTTGGTCATGGTGTCTCTTCACAGCAGACATAGGACTAACCATACTGTTTATTGGAGGAATATGGAGGACCTTGGGACTTTGAACCAGAAAAGGGGTTGAAAGCTTTATGGAGGGGTTAATGGACCATCCTAGTAGAAACATGGAAGACAGTAGTTCTGAGGGTGATTTGGGCTATGCAGACACAGCTCAAGATATTTCAGAGGGGAATATTAGTAAGTGGCCTACAGACCATTTTATGATATTTGACAAAGAATGTTGCTGTTTTAAAAATCTGTCAGAGGATACATTCAGTTTTGGATAAAGTCCATTGGCAGAAGAAAGTTCAAAAGGTCTTACTTAGTATTGACTGTGTCATATGGTTATTAGTGATCATTCTTTTACAGATTTATAATAAAAAGATCAAGCAAGACAAAGAGAAATAGGAAACATACAGTCTGAGGAGAAAAAGCGACTAAGAAATGTAATATCATTGTCAAGTCCTGTGGGCAACCAGATGAGAGGCTAAAGAAAAACCTGATGCTAAATGAAACAAAGGGAGTGGTAACCACAGGGCAAGACTCCATCTAGTTAATCCTTCAATGTATGAAACAAAAAGTTCTGAGGAATTTTCTAGGCCTACACACAATGGAAATCTTATGAAAATGTAATTCAAGCAGGTATCCACGTTACAGCCCCAGTAAAAACAAAATTTGTCAGAATTGGTCATCTCGATGTAGATTTAGAGTCAAGAAGGATACAGGAAAGGAGTTGTGGAATCTTCCTTCTCAGTTAGGAAAGCTACTGAGGCAAAGCATGTGACAGGGTAGTCCCTACATGGAGGCTTAAAGAGACCATTGCCTAAAGCTGTGAAGGTGAAGTCTGGTTTTGTTGGTGACCACAATATGTTGTAGATGCTAAAGACATGGGAGCACCTTCCAAGTAAAGCTGAAAGACAATGTGTGAAACCAGGCCAAGATATAAAAGTGTGTTGCAGTCACCAAAACTGGAAGGACAGAGACATCTAATAAACAGTGGACAGTTACAGGAGTTAACAGATACAGTTTGGAGTCCTGCTGTTTTTTTCAATCTTCCTTTGATACACGATTTTTTCACATTGTCTGTTTTTTCATTTTTGGAATGGTGATATATATGTTCTGTGCCATTGTATCTGGAGTGTATGTGATCTGCTTCTAATTTTGATTTTATAGGGGGTTATAGCTAAGAGATTACCTTTATTTGCAGAAGAGACTGGAATTTTCAAATGGCATTGAGACCGTGAAAGAGAGTGGGGCACTTTTGAAGTTGGATTAAATGCATTTTGCATTATGATATGGCTATAAATCTATGGAGGTCAGTGAGTGAAATGTGCTGGTTTTTAATATTTGAAGGCTTGGTTCCAAGTTAATGGAACTGTTTGGGAAGGATTGGGAGGTGTAGCCTAATTGGAGGTGGTGTGCTACTAGGGTTGGTCTTTGAAGTTTCAAAAGCCAATGCCAGTTCCTGTCTTTCTCTCTTTTTCTCTGGAAGTGGATTAAGATGTAAAGATCTCAGCTATTGCTCCAATACCATGCTTGTATGATTCCTCTATATTGATCATGAACTAATCCTTTCTAACTGTAATCAACCCCAATTAAATGCTTTCATTTGTAAGAGTTACTTGGTCATGGTGTCTCATTACAACAATAGCACAAGAACCCAGAACACATATCCAAACAAATCTGTGCTATATGTGTTCTTGTATGTGTAATATTTTATTGGAGCATGGTCAACATAGCAGGCCTACACTCTAGGAGATAACAGACTCTCCCTTTCCCAACAGCTAACCATTGCCAAAAGCTCCATGGATAGGAGTGAGATTTCCTGCTCAACTCCCATCTCCATGGTTAGATATGGTCTAGCTTGTGTATATTGTCACAACTTCTATGAGTTTGTACATGTAGCTTCCTTGCTGACATCAAGAAGACACTGTTTTCTAGTGGTTATTCACAACTTCTGTTACTTATACTCTTTTTGACCCTTCCCCAGTGATACTCAAGTTTTGGAAAGAGATGGTGCAGTATACATAATCCACAGAGGGCTGAGAATTCCATAGTTTTTATTCTCTACATGTTGGCCAATTGTACATATCTGAGTTGACCATCATCTACCAAAGAAGGAAGAATTATAGGTGATGGTTTAGAGATACATAATCTGTTGGTGTCATGTTTAATCATGAGGAATTAGTTTACATTAATTAGTCTGAATAACAAAATAATAGTAGTAGGTTTTTCCCTAGAGCCCAAGACTTGTCTTGCCATAGGTTCTTGGCCTAACAATTGTGTCAGGCTTGTGCTTCATCTTGTGAAGTATGACTTAGATGTCATTAGAAATTGGTTAGTTACCTCGATGATGTTTGTGCCACTATTGAATCAGTAGACATGTCTTGCCAGGCCAGTCATTATTACAGCATATAGGTTTCAGATGTTGGCAAGACTGATGGTGACTCTTCTCCTCTCTTAGTGTGTCTAACACCTTCCAGCTCCTTGAAAGCTAGGAAGCAAAAGAAGAAACTTCCTGATCAGTATCAGCTTCAGTTTGATTTATCTATAGTCTACAGCTCAAGTATATGTTATCTTCAGCAATAGAGCTTTGCCATCAAGTTCTGGATGATAACTAAGAGCAATGACAATAACCTGACATGTTTGTGAGTCTATGGGGACTCACTGGCCAACAAATCCAAAAGAAGTATCTCATCCTTGACAGTGAACTTTTTGTTAGTTTCTAGTATCTAACAGGGGAATTGTTACCATATTCTAGGGGAGTTCCATTTTAACTATCTTTCTATCTAATCTATCTATCTATCCTATCTATCATCTATCTATAATGTATCTATGTGTACATATATATTTGTATACATATATGTTTATGTCTTATATTGTAGTAAGTTTCCTATGACTTTTTTCTTTTCTGTTGTTCTTTATTTCATTTTTCTTTCTTTCATTCCTCTTTTTTTTTTGAGACAGGGTCTCACCATGCAGCTCTAGCTGGCATGGAACTATATAAATCACACCAGAATTGGCTTGAAATCATAAAGATTCATGTGCCTCTTCTCAAGTGCTTGAATTAAAGGCCCATGCTTCCACTCTTGGCCCATATGACTTTTGCAAGACATCTTTAGTGTTATTTATCCCCCATACCAGTTTAATCCTTATGGTTCCATTATATTCATCTTTAGCCCATTACACTAGTATATACTGTCTCCTTTCCTTTGAAAGCCCCTTGGAACCTTAATAATTTCTTGATCTCTGTACATATTTCAAAAGAAACAGAAATATCAGATTTAAATATAAAATCCACTAAAATAGAAAGTATATGGCATTTGTATTTCTGGGTCTGGGTTAGCTCAGTTAGAATGATTATTTTCATTTCCATACAATTATATGCATAGCCCACAATTTCATTTTTCTTAGTTCTTATATTTTCATTGTCCATTTGTCAGTTGATGAACATCTAAGCTGTTTCCATTCCCCGGCCGCTGTGAATAGAACAGTAATGAACATAGATAAACAGGTATCGATGGCAAAAGATATATGGTCTTATGACTATATCAAGATAGTGGTATAACTGCATTATCTGGTATATCTATAGTTTTTTTGAAGAGTTTTTTATACTGAGTACTATAGTGGCTACATTAGTTTGCACTCTCACCAGCAGTGAACATGAGTTCTCACTTCCCCACATTAATGGCAATATTTTTCTTTGTTTGCTTTTTAAAAAACAAATCTTAGTCATTCTGCATGGGGTATTTTTTTAAAAAAAGATATACATTTACCTAATGGCTAAGGATACTGAATATTTTTAGAAATATTTGTCAGCCATCTATACTTCATCTTTTAAGAACTGTTTAGTTACACGTCCCATTTTAAAATTGTTTTATTTCTTTTCATGATGTTTTTATTATTCTAAAGATTCACTGACAATGAGACAGGTTAACTCCTGGCAACACCCAGCCTACCTCAAAGAAGCTGATGAGCACCAAAGAACGTCCTTATGGAGCTGGTTTCAAATGTGGCAAATAAGCCCCTGGGTAAAAATGTCCTAATTCCTGCCACAGAGAAAGAGCTTTCTAAAAATGGGTAAGCTTAGATGTAGACAGAGTGGATGGCTGAACTCTGCCAAGAATGGGTAAACAAGTCTTCAATAGATCCTGCCTCTCAAATATATCTGGCAGATGTATTGGGCTAGAAGGCCAAAGATGATGCTTCAACATTATAGAGATTGTTGGGTTTCTGTTCAGGCAGTAAGTTGTCTCCATCATTTTTTCATTTTGGAAGCTGCTAATCTGCACTTTTGGTTCACTCAGGTATTTAAGTTTTATTCCTTCTCAAGTCTCTGATAGGGTTAAAGACCAGATAGTTTAGCTTTACATTCAAGCTTAGTTGGTTAGAGAATAAGATCTTTTTGATCAACATAGATGATTTAAGTTAATAGAGATATGACAGATATTGATTTTCATTCAGAAATTTAGACCCATAGGAAAGATGTTTACTTCATATTTGACAAATACAAATAGCCAAATTACTATGAATGTAACATTTATATAACTCATGATTGTCTCATGGTTTTTCCTGCTGTATGTAGTTTATATTATTCATGTGTAATAATATAAATGCATATGTTAAAAAGAAACATAATAAAAATGGAAAAATCATATCTGTGCAATTAAAATCACTTTGATTTCTTTCTTTCCTATTTGTTTTTTGTTTTGTTTTGTTTTTGGTTTTTTTTTGGGGGGGGGTTGAGACAGGGTTTCTATGTATCTCCTTGCCTGTCCTGGACTCACTTTATAGACCAGGCTGGCCTCAATCTCACAGCAATCCACCTGTCTTTGCCTCCCTGAGTTCTGGAAATATAGGTATGCACCAGCGCACCTGGCTTTCTTTTCTAGTTCTAGTCTTTCTATTTATTAATTGTCTCAAATTAAACAAATAGTTGATTCCTTATTCATAAATATCCCATGCGAGTATACAATGAAACAAGATATTATCCAAGTCCCATTTCTCCCTCTAACTCACTAGCTCAGCATAGGTCCCTCCCAACTTTTTGTCCTCTGTTTTCTCTGTTAACTCAAATTAGTGCTGTACATCTATATATGAGTATACAACCATCCTCCAAAGTTTCAGAAACAACCCAGTGGCTATAAATGAAAATAAAAATCACAAACAACTCTCTTTCCTCTAAGTAATCTTCAATTGGCAATAGCTCATTAAGGGACAGAAACTAGAGAGCACTTCCTTGAGTAATCTGTGGAGAGGGAACCAAAGTTGGGAAAATGACTGTATAAGATTATCCTGTAGACAAGTTTGTGGGAGCATTTTTGACTAGTAATTGATGTTGGAGAGTCCAGCCCATGATAAGGAATACCAACCCTGGCCAGATGGTTTATATCAACACAGGCTGGGCAGCCATGGAGAGCAAGGCAATAAGCAGGGTTCCTTCATGGACACTGCTTCAGTTCATGATTACAAGTTTCTGACTTCAACAACTATGCTGATTTCCCTCTGTGCTGGAATGGGACATGAAAAGAGGGAGAATCAACTGGCAGCATCCCTTAAGTCAGGGATAGGGCTAGCAGGAAACTTCCCCTCATAACAGATTCACCTCCAAGTAGCTATTCAATAAAGAAGAGGGCCTAGAGAGCACTTTTCCAGTGGTAGATTCAACTGCCAAAAGAAAGTGAGCAAGAGACTGGGCCCAGAGAGCATGTCTCCATGGCAGTTTCAACTGATGATAACTCATAAGTAAGGGTAGAACTCACAGAAGATTCTACTGTCAACTCTTCAGAAAGGGATAATAATGCCTGCTAGATGCCATCATGATATCTTTAACCATCAATAACTCCTCAATATGAGATATTGCCTCAAAAGCACATGCCCCATCCTATCTTCAGCTGCCAAGTAGCTCTTTAGGGAAAGAATAGAGACTGGAGGATATCTCCCCCATTGAAGCTTCAACTGACAATAATTCTATAATAAAGGACAGGGCCTGTTGTGACAAGTGTTTTATCAACGTGTCACAACTTAGATTCTCTTGAGAGGAAGAAATGTCAACTGAGAAATCACCTCCATCAAATTGGCCTGTGCACAGGCTGTAGGGAATTTTCTTGATATATGATTAATATAGGAGTACCAAGGTCACCCTTAGTGGTACCATCATTGTGCAAGTTGTCTGGGGTCTGTATAAAAAAGAATGCCAAGGTAAGCAAGTAGATTAATTTCAGTTCTCCCTCACCTTCTCCCAGTACAATCCCCAGTCTCATCCCCAGATCAGTAACAGACCATCAGCAGCATACTCCCTTTCCTTTCCACCACCATTGGCAGTGGATCTCACAGATCTTCCCTTCCAAACTTTCCTATCCCCACTCATTTCTTTATCCCAGTAATCAACTCCAGGAGACATTCCCTGGGAACCCATAGGGCACTCCAAACAGAAAAAAAAATGGTAAGTACCTGCAAATCTTCACCTCTATTTTAGGTCCTCTCAATTCAATTGTCTAGTCTTATCCCCAGCTGAACCTCCTTTCCCATCACACTCCTTCTCTGGTGGATCACATGGATTTTCCCTTCTAACTATTTTTCCTTTGCTCATTGCTTTATTTTAGCTCCCAAAACCAATAGGCACTCCTGGGAACCAACAAGCCACTCCAGTTAAAGAGGCAGATAGGCTAATTGCAGATCTTGACCTCTTCCCCTGTTCCTTAAAGTTGAATAACCCAATCTCATCCCAAGCTTCTTAGAAGACCATCTGTTGTGGCCTCTTTTCACTCTCTGCTCTCTTTGTCAGAGAACTAAGCAGATCTTGGTGGAAAATCCTTCTTTCTGTGATCCCACAAGTCCTTTATCTCCATTCTAGCCTCTCTCCAGTCCTAAGTATCAGCTCCTCAAACCTAGAAACGTATTTTCCATACACTGAAACACAAGTGGTCACAGGTAGAAGAATCCCAGAATAATCACTTACCAGGAAACACACAACTACCAGAACATCCCGAGAGCCAGAGAAACCAACAGAAACCAATGGGAGAAAACACCAACCTAACAAAGACAAGATCATATATCAGCACCCACAGTTACAATAATTCTAAACCCAGATTCTCAGATGCCAGGATAAAAACACATTAAAATGAGTGCCTCATCCCTAAATGCCCTGGCAGCCACTTAGGGATGGCAAATGAGAGCTCCAGCACCAGCAAGCACACTGCATGAAACAGGCCACTGGGCAAAAACAGCAGCAGCCAGATACCATGACCTCCCTGCACCCTCAATATACTAGATCTCACCCCTATCTGCATTCCTGGAGGCCAGCCAGCCCAGAGACAACCAGCTCCTTGATTCCTGGAGACCCTTGGTGGCCACCTGAGAAAGGTAGGTCAGTAGCCACAAAGGATCATCAGGTGAGACCCTGTGGACCACAGTTCTAAGCCTGTCCTGTCCCCCTGGGAAACTAAACAATGGAGAGACCTACTCTGTACCAGGTGCACCCTATTCCTGGCCCAGCATCTTGATCCCTGGAGGCCCTCAGCAGGTACCTGGGTAAGACAGAGGCATACAGCCCTCAGGGACTACCAGGCCACTGGGAAAACACAGCAGAAGTTAGTTACACTTAGCCCCTTCCACCCCCCATATCTACTGGATGTCACACCTACATTCTCAAAAGACAGTGGTCACTAGAGACCACCTGCCAATATCAGAGATAACCAGATGGCTAAAGGCCAGTGCAAGAACACAAATAACAAGAGCCTGGGCAACATGTCAATACCAAAACCCAGGTATCATTCTGCAAAAAGCCCAAGATATCTCAGCACAGCCAAGGATCAAGAAAATGACCTTAAATCTGGTCTCTTGAAGATGATAATGGCCTTTAAAGAAGAAATTAATACATCCCTTAAAGAAATAGAGGAAACCACAAATCAACAGGTGAATGAAATTAATAAAACTGTCTAGACCTAAAAATGGAAATAGAAGCAATAAAGAAAGCACAATCTGAAGGAATCCTGAAGATGGAAAACCTAGGGAAGGGAACAGGAATGACAGATGCAAGCATCTCTAATAGAATCCAAGAGATGGAAGAGAGAGTCTTAAGCATAGAAGATACTATAGAGAAATTGATACACCACTCGAATAAAATGTTAAAGATAAAAGTTTCTGACACAAAATGTTCAGGAAATCTGGTATACTATGAAAAGACTTGACCTATGAATAATAGGAATAGAAGAAGGTGAAGAGTTCCAGCTCTAAGGACCATAAAAGATTATCAAAAATTATAGAAGGATTCCCCAACCTAAATAAAGATATGGCTATAAAAATACAAAAAGCATATAGAAGATTAATGAGGCTGGACCAGAAAAGAAAACCCTCCTGCCACATAATAATCAAAACACTAAATCTAAAGAAGAAAGAAAGAATATTAAAAGCTATAAGGGAAAAAGGCCAAGTAACACATAAAGGCAGTCCTATCAGAATTACACCTGACTTCTCACCAGAGACTCTAAAAGCTAGAAGGGCCTGGGCAGATGTTTTATAAACCTTAATAGACCACAGATGTCTAGGCCAGACTACTATCCCCAACAAATATCTCAATCACCATGGATGGAGAAAACAAGATATTTCAAGACAAAACAAAATTTAAACAATACATATCTATAAATCCAGCTCTACCCTACAGAAAATACTAATAGGAATACTCCATCCCAATTCACCAATAAAACAACACAGGCTAACAGAATGCTTGCAAAAACAGGATCCATCATTTATAAAAGAAACACACCTAAACAACAAAGATAATGATTACCTCAGAATGAAAGGCTGGAAAAAAGGTTTTCCCAAGCAAATGGATCTAAGAAACAAGCTGGAGTAGTTACGCTAATATCTAATAAAATAGACTTTCAATAAAAATTAATCAAAGAGATGGGGAAGGGCACTTCATACTCATCAAAGGAAACATACAAGATGATGTCTCAATTATGAACCTATATGCCCCAAATGCAAGGACACCCACATTTGTTAAAAAAAAAAAAGATTGCTAAAACTTACATAA
Source organism: Acomys russatus (assembly GCF_903995435.1). Lineage (NCBI taxonomy): Eukaryota > Metazoa > Chordata > Mammalia > Rodentia > Muridae > Acomys > Acomys russatus. The sequence continues at coordinate 92,068,606 of NC_067169.1, read as the reverse complement.
CACATCTAACTCTGACCAGCAGACAGATCGAGACAGAACCTAAACAGAGAAATAATGAAACTAACCAATGTTTTGAATAACTGGATCTAACAGATATCTACAGAACATTCCATCTAAAACCAAAAGACTATACCTTCTCAGCACCTCATGGAACCTTATCCATAACTGAGCACATACTTGGATACAAAGTAAGCCTCAAGAGATACAAGAAAATTGAAATAACACCTTGATTTCATTCAAACAACCATGGATTAAAGCTAGACTTCAATAACAACAGAAACAACATAGTGCCTACAAATTCATGGAAACTGAACAACTCTCTACTCATTGATCTCTGGGCTAGAAAGGAAATAAAGAAATAAATTAAAGACTAGAAATCAATGAAATGAAGCCACAGCAAACCCAAATATTTTGGACACAATGAAAGGTGTGCTAAAAGCAAATTTCGTAGCACTAAATGCCTTCATAAAGGAATTGGAGAGATCTCATACTAGCAATTTAAAAGCACATATGAAATCTCTAGAACAAAAAGAAGCAAACACACCAAGGATGAGTAGATGGCAGGAAATAATAAAATTCCAGGCTGAAAATAATAAGGTAGGAACAAAGAGAGCAATACAAAAAAATCAATGAAACCAAGATCTGGTTCCTTAAGAAAATCAACAATAAAAGGCAGAAGGAGAGTATCCAAATTAACAAAATTAGAAATAAAAAGTGGGAGATATCAACAGGCACTAAGGAACTCAAAGAATCACTAGGTTGTATTTTAAAAGTCTGTATTCATCAAAATTTGAAAATCTAAGTAAAATGCATGATTTTCTTGAAAGAAATACTTCCGACCATTAAATCGAAATTGGATGAATAATTTAAATAGACCTATATCCCCTAAGGAACCAAAATTGTCATTAAATGCCCCTCCTCCCTGCAAAAAGAAGAAAAAAAGAAAACCCTCAGGGCCAGATGGTTTCAGAGCAGAATTTTGCCAGACATTCAAAAAGGGCTAATAGGAATAGTACTTAAGCTATTCCATAAAACAGAAACAGAAGGAACATTGCAAAACTAATTCTATGAGGCTACAGTTACCTTGATACCTAACCACACAAAGACCCAAGAAATAAAGAGAATTTCAGACCAATTTCCATTACAAACATTGATGCAAAAATAGTCAATTAAATACAAACCAAATCCAGGAAAACATCAAAAATATCATCCACCATGAACAAATAAGATTCATCCCAAGGATACAGAGATGGTTCAACATATGAAAATCCATCAATGTAATCCATCATATAAACAAATTGAAAGACAAAAACATATTATCATCTCATTAGATGCTGGAAAACCTTTTCATGTTTAAAGTCTTAGAGAGATCAGGGATACAAGGAACATACCTAGATATAATAAAGGCAGTATCCAGCAAGCCAATGGCCTGCATTTATTTAAATGGAGAGAAACTTAAAGCAACTCCACTAGAATCAAAGACAAGACAAAGCTACTCACTCTTTGTATCTATTCAGTATTGTACTTGAAATTCTAGGTAGCGCACTATGACAAGCAAGGAGATCCATGGGATACAAAATGGAAAGGAAAAAGTCAAATTACTGCTATTCGCAGATGATATGATAGTATACAAAAGTGACCCCCAAAATTCTACCAAGGGACTTAACAGATGAAAAAACATCTTCAGCAAAGTGGCTGAATACAAATTTAACTTTAAAAAATCAGTAGCTCTCCTATATACAGAAGACAAACAGGCTGAGAAAGAAATTAAGGAAACAACACACTTCACACTAAACATGAATAATTTGAAGTATGGTGGTGTAACTCTAACCAAGCAAGTGAAAGAATTATGTGACAAGAACTTCAAATCTCTGAAGAAAGAAACTGAAGAAGTTATCAGAAGATGGAAATATCTCACATACTCATGGATCAGTAGGATTAACATAGTAAAAATGACCATCTTTCCAAAAGCAATTTACAGATTCAATGCAATTCCCACCAAAATACCAATATAATTTTTTACAGTCATTGAAAGAGCAACCATCAACTTTATGTGGAAAAATAAAGTATGCAAAATAGCTAAAAGAATTCTGTATAATAAAAGAACCTCTGGGAGGTATCTCCATCCCCAATTTCAAGCTGTTCTACAGAGGAGCAGTAATAAAAACTGCATGTTACTGGCATAGATATAGACAGTTTGATCAATGGAATCAAATCAAAGATTCAGAAATAAACACCTATGGACACCTGATTTTTGACAAAGAATCCAAATCCATACAATGGGAAAAAGTATCTTCAATAAATGGTATTGGCCCAACTGGATGTCTGCATGTAGAAGAATGCAAATAGATTCATATTAATCATCATACACAATACTCAAGTCTAAGTGGATCAAAGACCTCAAAATAAACTGATACACTAAATCTAATAGAGGAGAAAGTGGTTAATAGCTTTGAACTCATTGGCACAGTAGCCAACTTCCTGAATGAACACAATAGCTCAGGCACTAAGATCAATGGTTAGTAAATGAGACCTCTTGAAATTGTAATGTTTCTGTAAGGCAAAGGACACTGTCAATAGGACAAAACAGCAGCCTACAGAATGGGAAAAGATTTTCACCAACCCTATATGGGACAAAGGGCTAATATCCAAAATATATAAAGAGCTCAATAAAGTAAACACAACCAAACCAAATAACCCAATTAAAAATGGGGAACTGAGCTAAACAGAGTTCTCAACAGAGGAATCTCTAATGGCTGAAAGGCACTTAAAGAAATGTTCAAAGTTAGTCATCAGGGAAATGAAAATCAAAAAGACTCTGAGATTCCATCTTACACCAGTCAGAATGGCTAAAATAAAAAACTCAAATCAGCACATGGTGGCCAGGATGTGGCAAGGGAATACTTCTTCATTGCTGGTGGAAGTGCAAACTTCAACAACCACTTTTGATATAAATTGGGAGTTTTCTTACCAAACTGAGAATAGATTTACCTCAAGACCCAGTTATACCACTCATGGACATATATCCAAGAGATGCTCCATCATACTTCAAGGAAATTTGTTCAAACATATTCATAGCAGCTTTATTATTAAAAGCCAGAAACCAAGAAGAACCTAGATGTGCTTCAACTGGAAAATGGATAGAAAAAGGTGGTATATTTACACACTGAGATGCTACTCAGCTGTTAAAGACATCATGCAATTTTCAGGCAAATGGATGGAGCTAGGAATGATCAGTCTGTGTGTAGTAACCCAGACCCAGAAAGACATGAATGGTATGTATTCACTTAAAAGTGGAAATTAGCCATAATCTACAGGATAACCATATGACATCCACAGATCCAAAGAAGCTAAGGATGGCCCAAGGGAGGATCCTTGAATTTACGTCATAAGTGGAAATAAAAAGGACATTTGAAGTAGATGGAGGGAGGAAGTTGTGTGAGTGAGGGTGGGGATGTTAATAGGGTGGGGATCAGGTGTGGGGTAAGGGGGAAACAAGTGGAGAAATGATAGAGATGGGGGGTTGGAAATTGGTCAAGGAGCATCTCTGGGACAGGTGATGTCCCTCAGCGTCTATGGAGTAACCTTAGCTGAGATTCCTTACAATAGGGGGTATAGTACTTAATGTCACCTCCTTCTATAGCTAAGTAGAATTTCCAGTGGAGGGAGGGGGACACCAACCCATTCATAAAACCTTTTACCCACAAAATTGTAAGGATAAAGATGGAGTAGAGATTGAGGGAATGGCAAACAATGACTGGCCTAACATGAGACTCACCCTATGGAAGAGAGCCAACCCCTTACACTATTAATGTTATTCTGGTATCCTTGCAGACAGGAGCTTAGCATAACTGTATTCTGAGAGGCTTCATGTAGCAGCTGATGGAAACAAATGAAGAGACCCACAGACAAACAATGGGTCTAGCTTGGAGAGGTTTGTGGAAGAGTGGAAGGAAGGATTGAGGGAACCAGAAGGGTCAGGGACACCACAAGAAGATCTACAGAGCAAACTAACATGGGCCTATGGGAGCTCACAGAGACTGGACCAAGCAAAGAGCTTGCATGGACCTGACCTAGTCTCTCACTCTCTCTCTCTCTCTCTCTCTCTCTCTCTCTCTCTCTCTCTCTCTCTCTCTCTCTCTCTCTCTCTCTCTCACACACACACACACACACACACACACACACACACATGGTCATTATGTGGGTCTCCTTACAATGGCAGTAAAGGCTATCTCTGACTCTGTTACCTGCTTTTGGATACATTTCCCCTAGCTGAGCTGCCTTCTGGCCTCAGTGGGAGAGAATGCACGTAGATCTGTTGTGATGTGAGGTGCCAGGGCCAGTTGGTACCCATTATGGGCCCCTTCTTTGCTGAGGAGAGAGAAGAATGGTTTGAGAGGGTGCAAGGGCAGGACTGGGAGCACAGGGGGGAATCAGCCTAGCATCAGGCTGTAAAATGATTAAATAAAAAGTAATTTGTACTCCATCAAATGGAAAATCTAAAAGAAAAGTTTACTTTTCTCAATACATACCACTTATCAAAGTTAAATCAAGGTTAGATATGCAATATAAACTCCATAATGAAATAGAAGGAGTCCTTAGAAGTCTCCCAAACATGGGCTGGAGAGATGGCTCAGTTAAGAGTACTATCTGCTCTTCCGGAAGTTCTGAGTACAAGTCCCAGCAACCACATGGTGGCTCACACCATCTATAATGTGATCTAATGCCCTCTTCAGGCAAGCAGGTGTACATGCAAATAGAGCACTCATAAACATAAAATAAATAAATAAATAAATGTTTTTTAAAATGAAAATGTATTCTTAAAAAGTCTCCCAATCGAAAAGAGCCCAGAGTGAGATGGCTTTAGCACATTATTCTATCAGATTTTCAGAGACTAGATAAAGCCAATACTCTTCAAACTATTCCACAGAGTATAAACAGAGTGGATTTTGCCAAATTCAGTTTATGAGGACATAGTTACCATGATGCACAATCCACATAAAGACCCAACAAAGAAAGAGAATGAGAAAACAATTTTCCTTATAAACATAAGTATAAAAAGCTCAATACAGTACTTGCAAACTGAATTCAAGAACACATCCTAAAGATTATCCACCATGATCAAGCAAGCATCATTCCAGAGATGCATGGATAGTTCAACATATGCAATGTAATTCACCATATAAACAAACTGAAAGACAACACATGATCATCGCATTAGATGAAGAAAAGTTCTTTTTAAAAAAATCTAACACCCTTTCACGATAAAAGTCCTGAAGAGATTATGGATACAAGGGACATGCCTAAACATAATAAAGCCAGTTTACAGTAAGCCAATAGAGGACATCAAATTAAATGGAGTGGAACTCAGAGCAATTTCAGGATAAGGAACAAGACAAGGTTGTACTTGAAATCTTATCTAGAGAAAGAAGATAATTGAAGGAGATGAAGGGGATATAAACTGAAAAGGAAGAAATAGAAGTATCTTTATTTGTAGATGATGTGATAGTATGTGTAAGTGACCCAAAAGTTTCCATCATGAAACTCCTACAGCTGATAAACACTTTCAGCAAATTTGCCAGATACAAAATTAACTCACAAAAAATTAGTAATTTAGTAGCTCTTTTTATATACAAATCACAAACTGTCTGGAAAAAAAATCAGGGAAAACCCACCTTTCACAATAACCTCAAGGAATATATAAAATGTCCTCAGGGAATTTCTAACCAAGCAGGTGGAAGACTTGTATGATAAAAAGTTTAAGATACTAAATAAATTGAAAATGATATCAGAAAATGACAAGGTCTCCACTGCTCATGGGTCCGTTGAAGTAGTGCAGTAAAAATAACCATGCAACCAAAGATAATCTAGAGATTCAGTGCGATTTTCATTAAAATTGAAACACAATTCTTTGCAGAAGTTTTAAGGACAATTATCACCTTCATATAGAAAAATAAAAAATGTGGATAGCTAAAACAATCCTGTCTAATAAAGGAATTTCTGGCAGTATAACCATATCTGATTTCAACATATACTTCAGAGCTACAGTAATAAAAAAAAAAAACAGCATAGATTTGGCACAAAGCAGATCAATGGAACTGAACTGAAGACCTAGAGAAAAATCCATGCCTATGGATACCTGATGTTTGATAAAGAAGCCATAAATGCACAGTGGAAAAATGTAGCATCTTCAAAATATGGTTCTGATCAAACTGTATGGCTGAATGTACAAGATTCAAATTGATTCTAGATCCATACTTATCAACCTGCACAAAACTAAACTCCAAAGGGAACAGACACCTAAACATAAAACCAAATAGAGTAAATGTGAGGAAAGAGAAAATGGAGAATAGCCTTGAACACGTTGGCACAAGAAAAGACTTTCTGAACAGAACACCATGGGCACTAAGATCAACACTGAATAAATGAGAACCTTCTATATGGCCTAAGACACTGTTGTGGTTTGAATAGGAATGGCTCCATTGACTCGTGTTTGAATGCTTGGCTATAGGGAGTGGTACTATTAGGAGGTGTCACCTTTTAGAGAAGAAGTGATCTTGTTCTAGAAGTATGGCATTTCCGGGGCAGGCCCTGAGGTCTTCTAGGCTCAAACTATGCCTAGTGTGGCAGGCCATCTCCTGATGCTTGTGGATGAAGATGTAGAACTCTCTGCTCTTTCTCCAGCACCATGTCTGCTTGCATGCCACCATGCTCCCCACCATAATGATAGTGGACTCAACCTCTGAAATGTCCTTTGTGAAAGTTGCCATGGGCTGGTGGAAAGTAGTTGCACACACCTTTAATGCCTGTAACTCAGGAGGCAGAGACAGATGGAAACCGGTCTACAGATTTAGTTCCAGGATAGCAAAGGCTACTCAGTGAAAACTCTATCTTGAACGAAAAAAAAAAAAAAAAAAAAAAAAAAGGCGCCATAGTCATGATGTGTCTCCAGGCAAAAAAATAAAAACAAAAATAAAAATAAATACAAAAAATAAACAACAAACACAAAAGAACCCCTCTAGTTACCACAATTTCTTTTTAAAGTAAGAAAGCTGAGCATGCCATGGGCATCTGGGCAGTAAGCAATGTCCCTGTACAGCCTCTACTCTAATTCCTGCCTCCAGATTTTGGTGTGGAGTTCCTGGCCTGACTTCCATTGAGATGGACTATAAGGTGTAGGATACAAATAATTGCTTTTCTCTCTCAGTTGGTTTGGGTCATGATGTTTAGGCAGGAATAGAAACCCTAACTAAGGCAGGGGCTAAAGAGCATCTCCCCTGATGCAAGCTTCAGATGCTAGTAGTTCCTCAGGCAGAGATGGAATTTGAAAACCATTTTCATATGCGCACTCCAACTTGCATTGTGGGCACCTCCTCCATAGCATCATCAACTGCCACTAACTCATTGTAAAGACTAAGCTTGTCAAGCACCTCCCCCACTGTAGTTTCAACTGCCTATAACTGTTCAGTAAGGGGCAGGCCCTGGAGAGTACCTCCCTGGCACAGCTTTAGTTGCAAATACAAACTCAAATAGGGTCAGTAAAACATCCCATCTAAGACAGCATCAACTGCCAAGCTCCTCAGGTAGGGCTAGTACCTGGAGAGCACATCAGATGACAATTTCAATTGCTAATAATCCTCCAATAAGGGCTAGTGCCTGGAGGGCACCTCGCCCTTGGCAATATCAACTGGAAAAGGCTCCACAGGAAGGGATAAGACCTGTAGCAGCTTGTGGTCTGTCAGGTCGACACAAGCTGCAGTCATTTGAGAAGAAAACTCAATTTAGAAATGCTTCCATAAGACTGGCCTGTAGGCAACCCATGGGGCCATTTGTGATTGACAATAATGTAGGAGGGTCCAGATTGTTATGGAAGGTGCCGATCTGAGCATTTGGTCCTGCATGCACTAAGAAAGCAAGCTAAGCAAGCCAGTCACAGCAAGCCAGAAAGCACCATTCCATCATGATCCCTGCCTCAGTTTTGCCTCCACAGTGATGGATGAAGTCTGAGGAGCACTCTCACAAGGCAGCTTCAACTGCCAGCTGTTCCTCAATAACCCAGAGGGCCTGGAGAGCTCCAACCCAAGGAGGCATAAACTCCCAGTATCTCCACAGCAAGGGAAAGGACCTGAAGATCATCTGCCATGGCAGCTTCAAATGTGAAAAGCTTCCCAGCAAGGGACAGGGACTGCACATAACCTCCTTCCTGGCAGTCTCTATTGCCATAATCTTCTCAGTAAAGGAGAGGTCCTGAAGGACACCTGCCTCCTCAGAGCTTCATCTGTCAGCAGCTCCTCCGTAAGGAATATGTCCTGGAGAGCACCTGCTCCATGAAGCTTCAACTGTCAATATTGTATAAGTGAGGGACAGGTCCTGGAACTTACTTCCCACTGTCGATTCTACTGCCAGGAAGCCCTCAGTAAGTAAGGATAGTGTATTAGGATTTTCTAGAGGAACAGAACGTGTAGAATGAGTCTATATCTATAGAAAGGGGGATTATTAGAATAAGTAAATAATTAGAGCTAAGTAAATATGTTTTATATATTTAAATAAATATTTAATTGATGCAAATAAACAAAATTTATAAGAATAAATAAATAGGCAGGACCAGCTGGGCCACTGTGTTCCAGCTAGTCCAACAACGGCTGTCTGCCAATGGGAAGTCCATGAGTCCAGTAGCTGTTCAATCTGTGAGGCTGGATGACTCAGCTGATCTTCAGTCTACACTAGAATCCAGAGAAGTGGGCTCTAATGCCAGTGAAGGGATTGACTTGCTAGTGATAGTAAGGTTAAGTAGGCAAAGAGAGATCAAGCCTTCTTCTTCTATGTACTTTTTATATAGTCTGTCAGCAGAAGGTGTGACCCAGACTAAAGGTGGAATTTCCCATCTCAAAAAAAATCTGGATTCAAGGTGTTTGTTTCTTCCCACCTCAGAAGATCTGGATTAAAATTGGGTTTTCTCTCTTCAAATTATTTAGCTAAGAAAACAAAATCCCTCACAGGTATGCCCAGCCATTTCAGTTGTAGTTAATTGTAGATGTAGTTAAGTTGACAACCAAGAACAGGTATCACAGAAAGACTGGATCCCACCTCCTTCATGGCTACTTTAACTGTCAATAACTGCTTGATAAATATATCAGGAAGTATGCCTTCACCAAACAAAACTTCAGCTACCAGTAGCTGCTTGGTAAGAGGTAGGGACTGGAAAAGCACATCTTTTATGATGGCTTCAACTGCCTACAGCTTTGAAATAAGGTACAGGGTTTGTGTTTGCTGTTTTGTTTTTGTAGTTTTGTTTTGTTTTTTTCAACTTTACAGAATCTAGGATGGAAACTCAGTTCAGAAAATTTTTTCTGAAGACTGGCTAGAAGCCAACTCCTGGGGTCATTTTCTTGATTCTGAATTAGTAATGGGGCCCAGATCACTGGACATCCCAGCTTACTTTGAAAGGTACCATTCCTGGGAAGGTAGTCCTGGGTTCCCTAAGAAAGCAGGAGAGGTAAGCCATGACCAACAAGCTAGTAGGCAACATTCCTTCATGGTCTGTTTCAATTCCTGCCTCCATCCTCCTGACTTGAATACCTTCCCTGACTTCATGAATAATGGACTACAAGCCATAAAATAAAATAAAAAAACCACTTTTTTTCTCTCATTTTGATTTTGATCTTCGTGTCTATCTAAGCAATAGAAACCCTAAGTGATACATATGGCCTGAAGGTCACCTTTCACAATGGATGCTCCATATACTAGCAGCTCCTCACTTAGGGATGGAACCCAGAGAATAATATTCTATATAACAGGTTTAATTGTTAAGATTCCCTCAGTATATTGAAATACGCCATTGTGGGCACCTTTCCCATGACATATTCAACTGCCACAGACTTCTAAGTAAGGAACACATCTGCCCTATTACAGCTTCAACAGCCAATAGATACTCGGTAAGGGATAGGGTATAGGGAATATCTCCTCATGGCAGCTTCAACTGTGAAGATACCCTACATAAGGTATACAACATATAGGCCTTCACTTCCCTCAGCACATAGTTGCTTATAGCACCTCAGTTAGAAATAGAGCCTGTAAAACACCCCCTACATGACATCTTCAATTGCCAATAGAACCTCAGTGTGTGGTAAGTCCAGGAGAGCAAATATGATGGCAGTTTCAATGGCTAATGGCTCCCCAAAAGAGATAGGGGCTAGAGGGCCTCTCACTCATTGCTACTCCAACTGAAAAAGTTCTTGACTTAGGGATCAGGCCTGTAGAAATCCTCCTTCATAGACACTTAGACTGTCAACATCTCCTAAGTAAGTGGTAGAGCTGGAAGGGCACCACCCTCAAGACAGCTTCATATGTCAGCTTCTCAAGAAAGGACAGGTACTAGAGGGTACCTTACTAAAACAGAATTGCCAAGAGAAAATGAATAAGGGACATTCTTGAGAGCATGGCCGTTTTAACTTCCAATAGCTCATAAGTAAGGGAGAGAACCTGCTGAGGACTTGCTCATAGTAAATTCACTTGGAAGCAGCTCCTTAGTAAAAAATAAAAGCATGGAAGATCACTACACTCACAACAACTTTTATTATCAGCAACTCCTCAGTAAGTGATAGGGCTGGTAGCCAACTCAGGGAACTTTCTTGATTAATCATTAATGTGGGAAGGCTCAGCTCATTTTGAGAGGTAAAATAAGATAGTAAGGATAGCAAGCTGAGCATGCCATTGGCAGCAAGCCAGTAAACAATGTTTTTCCATTGTTTCTGCTTCAGTTTGTAACTTCAGGTTTCTGCCTTGAGTGCCTAAACTGACTTCCATGGATGATGGATTGTAAGCTATAAGATTAAGTCAACTCTTTCTTCTAGAAGTTGATTTTGGTCATAGTTTTTATCCAAGGACCTGTAAGATAGGTTCTGAATGTCACTTCTCGTCACAGAAGATTCATGTGGTAGTAGCTCCTTGGTCAGCGATAAAGAGCATTTCCCATAGCAAATTCGATTAACATTTCCCCAACAGGGGATATGGCATTGTGGACACCACCCCCATGGAGTCTTCAACTGGCACTAACTCCTAAGTACAGATGAAGCCAGGAAAGCATCTCCTCCATGACAGTTTTAAAATCCAGGTAGCAAAGGATAGGGTCCCAAGAGTGCCTTTTTATGACAGATTCAACTGCTAATAGCTGAAACGTAAGGGACACAACCTGAAGAGCCCTTTAAGCATAGAAGATTCTACTGCCCTCAGCTCCTCAGTAAGGGAAAACGCATGGTGGAACACATGCTCATGACAGCTTGTACTGCCAGCAACTCTTCACTATGGGATAAGCCTTGGTAGATCATTTTCTTCATGGCAGCTTCATATGCCAATATGTCCTCCATGTGGGATATTACCTGAAGAGCATTTCCCAGAGCATATTCTACTAACAACATCTCCTACATGAGGGATGGGGCCAGGAAGATACCTCCCCTCAGGAGACTTTCATCTCTTACATCTCTTGAGTAAGAGATAGGATTTGGAGAACTTCTCTCACAGCTGCTTCAACTGCCAACAGCTATCCAGTGTGGGATGGGGCCTGCAAGGGACCCCCTCCATGACATTAATTTCCAGTGACAACTCTATAAGGGCTAGAGCCTAAAGATCACCTTTCTGGCAGCTTCAACTGTCATCACCTCCTAAGTTAGGGACAGGGCCTAGAGAAGAGCTTCTCATAGCAAACTCATGAGTTCCACAGTAGAGATTAGACCTATGGTGAGCACCGCCCCACCTAACAGTTTTATTTGCCAATCAATCCACAGTAATTGATGGGGCCAGGAGAGATCTTCGTAGCAGCTTCAACACCAATATCTTCTCGTTAATGGATAGGGCCTGTGGAACACCACCCAAATGGCATATCCAGCTATCACTATATCCTCAGTATGTGATAGGGCCTGCAATCAACTCCCCAACAGCAGCATCAACTGCCACTATCATCTCAGTAAGTGGTAGCATCTGAAGATCACGTTCTCCACAGAAGCATCAACTGTCATTAACCCCTCAGTAAATTATCGGGTCTGCTGATAATTTCTCCCACAGTACCAACAGCCCCCTTGAGTTTCTCAGTAAAGGGTAGAACATGGTGGGAACACCTACCCCAAGGGACCTTCAATTCCCAGTATGTTTTCATGAACAGGGCCTGAGGAACATGCCCACCACTTCTGCTAGAAGATTCTGTTGAAAGCTATTTTAAAAAGGATAATTGTAAAGAAAATGACATTCAGAAGAATTAAGAAGGTGGTGTTTGCCTTTAGTCCCAGCACTCTGAAGGCAGAGGCAGGTGGATATCCATGAGTTCGAGACTAGCCTGGTCTACAAAGCAAGTCCAGGAGAGACAAGACTACACAGAGAAACCTTGACTTGAAAAACCAAAAGAAAAAAAGAAAGAATAGTAGCAAACAACTGGGAGCAGAGGGAGCTACACTAGACAGAAGGTCCACTATCCAGGCCAGTTGGAATAAAATAAGCCAATAAGTATATGACTGAAGGGTGTGGCTGGAGAAATTAGGGTCTTAGGACACCACAAGCAGGATACTATCTAATTGAAGTGCAAATAGATGCAATGAGTTATTATTTTAGATGTTTGATTGTAACACTTGTCAAAGACTCTGAAATGAATAAAGTGGTCTCCTACAGATGTTGTCTGGTCCTTTCTGATTCCTCTGGCTGCTCTGAATTATTTCAATTTTTATATTCCGTGACTATTTGAAGATTTTTGGGAGAAAGAATCCAAGAAATCAGTGGTTCTTCTTTCATTGTTAATTTCACTGTGTCAACACAGGTCACCCAGTTAGCCAGACCCCAATATTTTCTAGCACACATTGTTTAAATATACAAACCAGTATAAGCCAGAATGCATTATGTCTGGATTGGGGGTGGGTCACATTTTCCCAGACATTCAGAGCACGTGTTTGATTAATTGCATGTATATTTAAGGGAGCCACATAGGGATGAAGAAGACTGAAGGGTAATAAATCCAGAGGGAATTTTAGCATTAGGATATAGTGTATTTGATTACTTTTCCATTTCATTTTTTAAATGTGGGGCATTTAAAACTTTATTTGATTAGTTTCATATAGAAGGAAGAGAAATATACAACAAACAGTTCATATCATGACACAGGATATAAATGAGCTTATTGAGGGCCCAGTTATCATAAAGCAGGTCAGAAACTGAAATTTGAAAGTTTGAGGATGCTTATTCTTGTCATAAAAATAGACTAGTAATCAATATGACCATGATTTGATCAACTAACAATTAATTTGTGTAACTTATTTATCCTAAACAGCCTGCAATAGCACTTTGAATGTATTGCAAGTAAACCTTGTATTATAATTGAGTTGCATGGGTACTATACTTCATATTAGAGTAGAAATATTTATATATTTCTAGTAGAAATATTTATATATTTCTAGTAGAAATATTTCTAGAGTGTATATATATATATAAATAATGTGTGTGTGAATAATCTTACATTTGAATTCTATACCACTGTATCTAAAAGTAAACTTATTTTGCATCTATTTATGAAATTTTATACCAGTGAATTAAAAATAACCTTTTCAGTGACAATTAAGGCATTAAGTTGAGGAGTAGATTCAATAATCTACTTTTTGTTCTATCTTCCCTATATATTTCTGTATTCCTCCTTCTTTCTTTTCAACATCTATCTCCAAACCTAAGAATGGAAGATAAAGGAAAACAAAGACATTCTTAAGTCCAAACTTGTTTTCTCTCTGAATTAGACCAATAATAACTTGAAACTAACTCCCATTTATAATAACCCTCTATAGCCCAAGAAAGCAACCAAAAACCTACCTGACCCCCATTAAAGGCAATGGGGTATCATTCTCTTAAGGTTTCTACTGGCTCTTTGGAACAAATAATACCTTTGTAGGGGACCAAATAAAATTTATGAAATGGTTAAACAAGCTAGGAATAGCATTTGTGGTCCTGTTTCTAAATGTTGAGAAAATCCAGGCTTAATTAGAGTCCTGTGTGAGACAGTCTGAAATACTGGACCAATTGGGATTAGAAGCTCTTTTCCAAGGTGTCTTAGGTGCAACAGATAGATATGATTCTATATAAAGATAAAGAAAATAGTTAGATAAGAAGATAGTTTAGTTTTACAATTAAGCTTAGTTGTTAAGGATTAAGATGGTTTTTAGGTATAGACAGATGATGAGATGTTATAGATATTGACTTACATTCCTAATTTTACACTCACCAGGGTAGGAAAGATGTTTTCTTCAAGGCTGCCAAATACAAATAGCTGAAACACTAAGAATGTAACATTTATATAATTCCCAATTATTTCATAGTTCTTGCTGTATGTAGTTTATTGTATATATGTGTAATAATATAAGTGTATACATCAAAAATAAAAAACATTTAATAATAAAAAAGAGCACAAACACACACACACACACACACACACACACACACACACACACACACACACACACACACACACCCCACAGAAAGTTTGAGGAAATATTTCAATCAGAATCATGCTTAAGAAAAACATCATTTGGGTTTCAATAGGACTAAGCAGATTAAGTTTCACACTGAGGTAAATATTTCACATGTACAAAATTGGTGATATAGACTGCAGGCACACTGGAAATCACTTTAACTTTGCAGTTCTGACATCTGAACTCACTTCATCATAGATGCTGAACAAGCACTATATACTCTTGTACTCCAAACCCCATTTTTGCTAATGAGGTCCATGAATAAATGAAATCTTGGTAGATTTTAGAGGAGCTTCTGTTTTTGTTTTTGGGAGAAGGATACAAAAAGAATCCAACTAGCTATGTTTTTGGTTCTCACTAGACACCAAAAGATGAGTATTAATATATTAAATAATCCATATAAATCACTTTCTTCAACAAATCAAAAGGCGACACAACCAAAGACTATACTCTTAAGCACACAGCATAAAGTAACATACTGTGAAAAGCAATTAGGTTGAGAGGAAATGGCAGATCTGAGATCTACTCCTTTTGTTCTGCCTTTGAAATATCAAGTGCTTGGGACCATCCATTTGTAGTCACATTGTTGTATGTTTGTAGCTCCAGCAGATACTTTTTCTTGGCCAAACAGTTTCTTATTCCCAAGTGACAAGAAGATAATTCACAGTAGTTCAAGCAAAAATACAGGGCATTATGAAAAGAAACCAGAGTTGTGGATACTTCTTGCCCTTGTGAGAAATAGATACCAAAATACCAGGAAATCAAGAATCAAGATAACCTCTCTCAGCCCACTTTCCTTTTGAACCATCTCATTATGCACACTGTTTGTGTCCCTTGATGATTCTATTTCATGTTTCTTTATGGACCTAGTTTGTATCCATATACCCGACAAAGATAATCGAACTCTGTTTATGAAGTAGTATAGCTTCTGCTCAACCAATTGACTATCAGAGCATCAATTTCAAACACAAAGGATAGAAGATTGATTGCATTGCCCTGTGCTCATCTTTATCACATGCACTGAAAACTGAGTAGATTTCATCCTCATCTTTTGGAAGGGTAGTTTTCAAATCAGGTGGATTCAAATCCCCAGAGATATCTGTTCCAAAATTATGGGGATGAAAGATATACCCATTCAGTCATTTGGCAGGCTAATGACAGGATGAAATTAGCATTAACATTTTTGTTATTGTTGTTATTATTCTAAGCCTTCATTGATGAATTAAAAAATACAGAGGTGGGCTGTGACTCAGTTGCTAGAGTGCTAGTGTAGCATGCATTTAGCCTTGTGGTCTATCCCCAGTGCAACAAAAACCATATGTGATGGTGCATACTTGAAAAAATACAAAAGAACACAAGTAAAAGTCACTTCTGTTTCATATTACTTGTGACAACATGCGTGTGTATATGCACACACAATGTGCGCATGCATGCGTTGCCTAGAATATTAGTAATTATATATATACATAATTTCCACATGTTCATTCATATGTAGATGCCTTGGCAGGGCATATTTGCTGGTTTTGCATAGTTCCTCTTCTGTTGGCACATGGTTTGTTTTACTGCAGTGACAAACTGAGCCAAGTGGCATAAGCATTTTAGTAAGAGTCTTGTATGAAAAATGGTAATTAAAAAAGGAAAAAGAGCCTTTCATACATGCAAAGTGTGATCTGAAGAAAGCAAATCACACTCAGTTTTAGAAAGGTTTGGAAGATTATACCTGTACAATTTCTCATGCATATTTTTATGAGGATGCCAAATGATGTGATCTTAGAAGAGAGTAGTTTGTTGTGAAAATATGGAGAGACGTTTATAATACTATAAGAAAAGAAGAAATTTTCAACAGGATTTAATTATTTTCTTGGAAAATTTGGCTAGGACTGATGAGATGATGAAATATGAAGATAGGAATTTATATTCTCTGTATAAGAGTCAGAAATGGGAAGAGCTAGAATGTACTTGCTGGAGGGATAGTTCTATTTTGCAGAAAAATCTGAAACCACACAGATAAACTTTCAAAATCTGCCCATCCCATAAGTTCAATGTAAAAAAAAGTCACCTTGGAAACAATAATTGTAGTGTACTTTATTACTAATATTTACTTATAATTGAGTACATACCATGCATGTCTTTCTGGGTCTGGGTTACCTCACACAGGATGATCTTTTTAGTTCCATCTATTTGCCTACAAATTACATTGTTTTCTTGTTTTTAATAGTTGAATAGTATTCCATTGTGTAAATACACCACAGATTCTTTACCCATTCTTTGGTTGAGGGACATATAGCTTGTTTCCAGTTTCTGGCTATTACAAATAAAGCTGTTACAAACATAGTTGAGCAAATGTCCTTGTGATATAGTGGAGAATCTTGTGAGTAAATGCACAGGAGTGGTATGGCTGGTTCTTGAAGTAGAACTATTTCCAATTTTATTGGGGAATTGAGTCCACTAATGTTGAGATTTATTAATGACCCATGTTACTTCATATTAGTTTGATGTTGGTGGTGTTTGTGTGTGTGTGTGTGTGTGTGTGCTCGCATGCGTGTGTGCTTCCTTTTTGTTTTTTGCTGGTGTGGAATTGCTTACTTCCTGTGTTTTCCTGAATGTAGTTAACCTCCTTGGGTTGGAGATTTTCTTCTAGTATCTTCTGTAGGGTTGTATTTGTAGATAGATATTGTTTAAATTTGGTTTAGAATATCTTGTTTTATCCATCCATGGTGATTAAGAATTGTGATGGCTATCATAGTCTAGGTTGGTATAAGTGATCTCATTAGAGGCTACAAGACATCTGTTCAGGACCTTCTAGCTTTTTAGAGTCTCTGTTGAGATGTCAGGTGTAATTATCATAGGTAGGACTTTATTCCCTGTAGCTTTTAAAATCCTTTCTTTATTCCATAGACTTAGTGTTTTAATTATGATGTGGTGAGAAGATTTTCTTTCCTAGTCTAATCTAATTGTTGTTCTGTAAGCTTCCTTTATGTTTATAGGCATCTCTTTCTTTAGGTTGGGGAAATTTTCTTTTGTGATTTTGATGAAAATAAATTCTGGTCCTTGGAGCTGAGACTCCTCAACTTTTATTCCTATTATTCTTAGGTTAGGTCTTTTCATAATATTCCAGATTTATTGTATGTTTTATGTTAGAAATTTTTTAAATTTAACATTTTCTTTGACTGAAGTACTAATTTCTTCTATCATATCTTCTATGCCTAAGATTCTCTACTTCACCACTTGTATTCTGTTCCTGATGCTTGTGTCTGTTGTTTCTGTTCTCTTCCCTATGTTTTCCATTTCCAGGATAACCATGCAACAATTCACAGTTGCAAAGAAGATAAGTAATAAGGAGAGCCCAAGGGAGGATGATTGAATCTCACTCAGAAGAGGAAATAAAATAGACATCTGAAGTAGATTGAGGGATGGAACTGCAAGGGTATGGGTATAGAGGGAAACAGGGATTGGGATCAAGTGTGGGGAGAGAGGAAAGTGGAGGGGGGAGGACATTAACCCACCTATAAAACTTTCAACCAAAACTTCGTCTTGCTTATAAGAAGTGTAAGGATAAGGATAAAGCAGAGATTGGGTGGATGGAAAACCTATGATTGACTCAACTTGAAACCCAATCCATGGAAGAGAGTCAACCCCTGACACTGTTAATGATACTCTGCTGTGCTTGCAGATAGGAGCCTAGCATAACTGTATTCTGAGAGGATTCACCCAGTAGCTGATGGAAACAGAAGCAGAGATCAGGGGCTGGAGAGATGGCTCAGAGGTTAAGAGCACTGAGGTCCTGAGTTCAATTCCCAGCAACCACATGGTGGCTCACAACCATCTGATGCCCTCTTCTGGAGTGCATGTACAGGCAGAATATATAATAAGTAAATAAATCTTTTTAAAAAAGCAGAGACCAATAGCCAAATAATAGGCCAAACTCTGGAGTTTTGTGGAAAAATGGAAAGAAGGATAGAGGGAGGTAGAGGGATCAAGGACACCACAAGAATACCTACAGAGTAAACTTACCTAGGCCCGTAGAGGCTCACAGAGACTGAATCACCAACCAAAGAGCATGCAGGGACTGGACGTAGACCCCCTACATACATGTAGCAGATATGTAGCTTGGTCAACATGTGGATCCCCTAACAATTAAAGTGGAGGCTGTCTCTAACTCTGGTGCTTGCTTTTGGATACCTTTCCCCTAGTTGGGCTTCTGAGCTTGGCCTCAGTGGGAGAAGATGTAGTTAGCCTTACTGCAACTGGATGTGGCTTTGTACCTATGGGAGGGGGCTCCCCTTTTTTAAGAAGAAATAAGGATGGAAAGGCAGGGTTGAGAAGAGAAGAGTGAACAGGCTTCAGTCAGGCTGTGAACTGATTAAGCAAATAAATAAATGGGAAAAGAGAGAATAATAATTGTCTATTGAAGAATTATTGAAAACCACCTGCTTATTTCAGGATAATCTCTTAACTCCTTAAATGCTCTGCAAACCTGTATGGTCACATTTTAGTTACTTTTCCAGAGTTTTTTTTCCTTCCTTACCCTACACTATTTATTCTCTGCCCTACTCAAAGACTATTACCGGTTCTTTTCTTAGCATGAGTTCCAATGTCTGCCACTTATTCAGTGCTCATTGAGTTCAATGTAGATCAAATGAACAAGTCAGGAGTAATGTCTAGGGAACTTGAAACTTAGTTTAAAGCATTTTCCTATAATTTTCTTTTAGTTATGCTCTGTGGAGTTAAGATTATATTTCTTTATGTCCTGCTCTGCTCTATCTCAGCTTTCCTGATTTGTAATAAGTATTCTTCAACATAGAAATGATTCTCTACCTTTGAGTTTTCAGTCCAAGGCTAATTGCACCGCATTGATCAGTTCCAATCAAATGGCAGTGGAGACTAAGTCTAGATGTAGGCCATGAAATAAGCTCACCTCTTGGATCAAATCATGTTGTTCTGTATTATTTCCTATGTCTTGTGATTTAGAATGGAAATCATAGATGGAATCATTTTGAACAGAGTAAATCTGTGGTTCAAGTAGCTCCAGCCCATCTGTAATTGTGGGAGGACCTTGGTGAGAACTGCCTTCTTGACTTAAGTCCAGGGATCTCAGTGTGTGGACACCAGCTTCCATTACAATTGATTTTTAAAAATTGCCACTATGACCATATGTGAAGACTAAGGATATCTTTCCTCCTATTATAAGAGTTTAATGATCTCGCAAATTATTGATTGATTGCATATTATTAAACTTCTAACTGTTGAAAATGTAAGATGGAAGTGTCTGTTAAAAGACATCTGTTCTTTTGCTTTCACAGCCCATTTGTCATGAGCAGCAATTATGAATATGAGTGGCAATGCTGGCTGCTCATTGCCTCTGCCCCATTCACCTCACTTCCTGACTTCCTCTTTCTTCATTCCTACTTTCCTTCCTCCTCTCCCACCTTACTTCTATTCCTCCTTTTCTGCTTCCTTCCCTGTGCTTTTATAATCACATCACCACCCCTGTATCATTTTCGGCTGCCATTTTTTAAAATCTTCTTGCTATTGCTTCTTCTCTATATGATGAATGGTGCATATGTATGCATGCATATGCATGTGTGCATTCAAGAAAGAAGGAAATAAATTAGAAAAATAATGCTTTTGACCTAAAGGAGATTTCAAGCTTACTAGTAGTATGTTTCACTCCTCATTTTTTTCCTTTTTAAAATTATAATCCCCATTTCTCAATTGGGTTATTTGGTTTGGTGGTGTTTAATTTCTTGAGTTCTTTATATATTTTGGATATTAGACCTTTGTCAGATGTAGGGTTGGTGAAGATTTTTTCCCGGTCTGTAGGCTGCTGCTTTGTTCTCTTGACAGTGTCTCCTGCCTTACAGAAGCTTCTCAGCCTCATGAGGTCCCATTTATTAATGGTTGACATTAAGGCCTGGGCCGTTGGTGTTCTGTTCAGGAAGTTGTCTCCTGTGCCTATGTGTTCCAGGCTCTTTCCCACTTTTTCTTCTAAGTGGCTTAGTATCTCTGGTTTTATGTTGAGGTCTTTAACCCACTTGGATTTGAGTTTTGTGCAAGGTGACAAATATTGGTCCAGTTGCATTTTCTTTACACATAGACCTCCAGTTAGACCAGCCCCATTTGTTGAAGATGCTATTCTTTTTCCATTAAATGGATTTGGCTTCTTTGTCAAAAATCAAGTGACCATATGTGTGTGGATTCATATCTGAGTATTCGATTCGATTCCACTGATCAACCAGCCTGTTGCTGTGCCAGTACCATGCTGTTTTAATTACTATTGCTTTATAGTACAGTTTGAGATCAGGTATGGAGATTCCTCTGGAGCACCTTTTATTGTACAGGATTGTTTTAGCAATTCTGGTTTTTTTGTTTTTCCATATGAAGTTCAAATTGAATTTTCAATGTCTTTAAAAAATTGTGTAGGTATTTTGATAGGGATTGCATTGAATCTGTAGATTGCTTTTGGTAGGATGGCCATTTTTACTATGTTAATTCTCCTGATCCATGAGCAAGGAACATCATTCCATCTTCTCAGGTCAGAAATGGGGCTTGGAACTAAACAGAGAATTCTCAACAGAGGAATATCAAATGGCTGAGAAACACTTAAAGAAATGCTCAACCGCCTTAGTCATCAGGGAAATGCAAATCAAAACAACTCTGAGATTTCATCTTACACCCATCAGAATGGCTAAGACCAAAAAGGGACACCACATGCTGGCTAGGATGTGGGGAGAGAGGAACACTCCTTCATTGCTGGTGGGAATGCAAACTAGTACAGCCACTTTGGAAATCTATCTGGTGCTATCTCAGAAAAATGGGAATAGGGCTTCCTCAAGACCCAGGTATTCAACTCCTTGGAATATACTCAGAAGATGCTCCAGCACACAACAAGAAAATTTGCTCAACCATGTTCATAGCAGCCTTATTCATAATAGCCAGAACATGGAAACAGCCTAAGTGTCTATCAGTAGAAGAGTGGATAAAGAAACTGTGGTACATATATATTATGGAATACTACTCAGCTATTAAAAACAAGGAATTCCCGAAATTTGTGGACAAATGGATTGAACTAGAAATTATCATAATGAGTGAGTTCACCCAGAAGCAGAAAGACTCAAATGGTATATACTCACTTATATCTGCATATGGGCCCAAGGGTCATGTTCCACAAAAGCCTTCACTTACCAGGAAAGTGGGACAGAGGGGAGGACATCCTATTGGGACTCTAAATGAGAGAAGCATGGGAGAATAGCAAAGTAGAAGGATCCAGAGGGTCCTAGAAACTTATAAGTAGAACATTATGGTAGGAAGATTTGGGCCCAGGGGTCCCCCTCAAACTAAGGCACCAGCCAAGGACATTACAGGCGGTAAGCTTTAAACCCCTACCCAGATCTAGTCAATGGTCAGAACATTCTCCACAGTTGAGTGGAGAGTGGGATATGACTTTCTCACATACTCTGGTGCCTCACATTTGACCATGTCCCCTGCATGGGGAGACCTGGTAGCACTCAGAGGAAGGACAGCAGGTTGCCAAAAAGAGACTTGATAACCTATGAGCATATACAGGGGGAGGTAATCCCCCTCAGGAACAGTCATAGGGGAGGGGAATAATGGGAAAATGGGAGGGAAGGAAGAATGGGAGGATGCATGGGATGGGATAAACATTGAGATGTAACAAGAATAAATTAATAATAAAAATAAAATAAAATTATAATCCCCTCACTCTTATCTTCCTGTTCCCAACCCCTCCCCCTTATACCCTATTCCCCTCCCTTAGACCTTTGACAAGTGGGGTCCTCCTCCACACCATCTGACCACAGCCTCATCTGGATAGCCTGCATCCCCTCCCTCTGTGCTCCCAGAGGGCCTATCTCCCAAGGGGCAACAATCAAATTGTGGGCACCAGTATTCATGTCAGAGGCTTTCACACACACAAAAATGTGCAATCTAGCACTATTTTAACTAATAGGAAGCCCAGAAACCAACCTGAGTCTCACTTCAGGTACTTGAAGCTCAGAAATATGAAGTGACTCTCACAAGCCAGTCGCCAAATATGTTTTATATACAAAAGATAAAATAAATGCACAGATGTTTTGGATATGTTTTTGAGGTGAAGGAGCTCTTCTGAGAAGGAGGGTGAGATAAATACAGATAAAAGAACATGTAAATAGCGTTGAGCATTTTGTATCAATCTGAACTAAAGCAAGAATATATAATAAAATTCCCCACTGAGTGTCCCTGCTAAGCTCTCCATATTTACTCTATATTGCTCTCATACCACCATAAATTGCCACAGATGACTACTGTTACTGTTTGAACTTCCAAGGAAGAGGTTTGAGCTTTATTAAGTATATTGCATATACACAAACAGTAAAAGAATAAATGTATAAGTATGGTGGTGTTGTCTAAGCATATACCTGTTTAGTGCTCACTTTCACTATTGACTGTGTCCCAGATTGGACACAATTATGCATGAGCTATGAAGGGAAAGAATCAGAATACTCACTCATTTTAAAGTCCTTTAATGTTCTAACAGATTACAGCTCCAAAGTTTCAAGAAACTTTATTCTTTTTTTTATTAAATATTTTTACATATACATTTTTTACTAATATACATATATACAATAAACTACATACAGCAAGAAGAACCACTAAACACTCATTGATTATATAAATGTTACATTCTTAGTCTTTTGGCTATTTGTATTTGGCAGCCTTGAAGAAAACATCTTTCCTCTCTTGGTGTGTCTAAAATTCTGAATGTAAATCAATATCTATCATATCTCATCATTATCAATTTAATACATCTATCTATACCTAAAAGCATCTTAAACCCTGAACAACCAAGCTTCATTGTAAAACTAAACTATCTGGTCTTCAACCCCACTTGAGATTTGAGCAGGAATAAAATTATTTGGGCATGCCAGGAGTGCAGGTTAGTTTCCAAATGGGAAGATGACAGAGACAGTTTGCTACCTGAATAGTCACCCAAAGGTCTCTATAATGATGATGAGCATCAAAGACCCTCCTTATGCAGATGGCTCCAAGAAACGTTTTATTATTAATTCACTTAACTGTACCACATTTCGTGTACACACAATCCTTTATCAGAGTCTCTCAAATGAATCCTTACTATTTTTATAACAATTTGCAGTGTTACACCCAAATTATTAATGATTGTTGTATCTGAGCAGTTAAATGATGTGGGCAAGGCTACTTGTCACTTTATATTGGAGAAAACCTAGAAATATCATGGCCATATCAACATAAACAAATATGGTAACAGCTCTTCTCTTTCCTGCATTATTTCTTGCAGTTCCATGACCTGTGTAAGCTTTATTTTAAACAGACAAGAAAAGCTAACTGTATTTTAAAATAGACTCAAGTAAGGGACTTCTAATGCACATTGGCAAGTATACTTTTTATATGTGACCAGATTTTTAAAGTCCCCTTTAATATGGGACTAGCAGTTCTTTGAAACTCCTCGTTAGCATAATTCTTTTGTCAGCCCCTTTAAACTACATATTTCTTCCTACTCAGCATATAATCTCACTTTTATTTTAGCTAGACTGTCGAGACCACCAAATAAAAGGGAGTCAACACCTTCGCTATGCATGTCTTTCTATAAATGTTAGTCATTTTTAACTCCTCTTGTAGGTGGATATTTCCTTTATTGTAGTGTCTCGGCAATATGAATCAAGTATGTCCTCTGAGGTACAAAAGTTAATACCCAATATATAGTGTTGAGACATGGGGACTAATAGGAACTGATTAGTTCAGGATGACAATGCCATTAAATGTGTTAGTTATCAGAGTTTTCTTCCCTCTTGTTCTCTTGGTCTTTTGTTCTCTCTTGCCTTCCTGCCTTCCACCATAGTATTGCACTTCAAGAGATGGTGGCCACCTATATATTGGACGTTGAAGCCTCCAGAATAGTAAGAAATACATTTCTTTTCTTATAAAATACCCACTGTGTGGCATTCTTTTCAATCAGCACAGAATGGGCTATGACATCCATCTGCATCTATCCTTTCAAGGTTCTCATGCAAAGATTAACTTGATCCTCTTGTAATTTAAGCGTTTATCCCTAATCTTTACTTCTAGCTTGAAATGTAAGATTGATCAGTTCTCTACCATCTTAAATAATACAGGACTAACTAAAAACAAAGTATCATAATTCTACATATTGTTTTAAAAACCTTGTTATGACCTTTTGTTTAAAATACTAACAGCAATAACAATGCACATTCAATCATCTCCCTTTTGACTTCTTTATTTATTCTTTTTTATTATCTTTGTAACTTTTATTCAGTTGTCTATATTTTATCATGGTCAAGGAAAAGAGTGACTTTATATTTCTTATCCAAAATTAAAGAATTCATGAGTCCATTGTTAATCTTCAACACAGACAAAAAGAAAGAGAACATGACTTTTATTGCCTGTAGGATGACAAAAACACAGAAGAATGATTCCAAACTCAATAAAATTGGAGAGAAAACTCAACAAATAAAAAAATTAAAGAACAGTGTTTAGTGTTAGTGAGAAAAATAACACTACTAGTGTTGTAAGTGTTGGGTGACAACTAAACAAGACAATACAGGGAAAGCTGTTATAACACCAAACCATTCAGCAAACAACTTGTAATAAATCTTTACCATTTTATCACCAATACTAGCCACCATTACAATCAAGAGAGGAAAGATGTTTTCTTCAAGGCTGCCAAATGCAAATAGCCAAAAGACTAAGAATGTAACATTTATATAATCAATGAGTGTTTAGTGGTTCTTCTTGCTTATAGTGTGAGACTTGATAAGTTCCTTTATCTTGCAAAAGCTGAACTTGTTCTTTTCTACTACAATACTTTTCCTGCTTTTCCTCCTATGCTTTTAACCATATTCCCATCAATATATTATCCTTCAACATGCATTGTTTTTGCTTGCTGATTTTTCTCGTTAATTTTAATTTTTTTCATTTTTGATAATTTATTCACATTACATCTCTATTGTTACCCCCTCGATCATATCTTCCTATTCCCACTCTCCCTCCCTTTTCCACCCTACTCCCCTCCCCTACTCTTAATAGCCAGTATCTGGAAACACTCTAGATGTTCCTCAACTGAAGAATGGATAAAGAAACTGTGGTACATTTACACATGGAATACTACTCAGCTATCAAAAACAAGGAAACGGAATTTGCAGGCAAATAGATGGAACAAGAAACAATCATCCTGAGTGAGGTAACCCAGACCCAGAAAGGCACACATGGTATGTATTCACTGATAAGTGGATATTAGCTCGACATAGATTGTCCAAAACATATAGAGTGAAGATTATAAGGAAGTAAAAACATGGCTAAATACTATAATTTTAGGTAATTGATCTAGAAAATAATGATTTATTAAAACATGTATGTTTTATGACTAAATGTTAAAACAAACATTTAATGGTCTTGAAATATCTATATATAAAGTGAATAAATCACTAAAAGCAGAACAATTTAGTTTTTAAGTTTTTATACATATTGTAACAAGACAATAATTTACTCAAGATATGTTTTCGAAAACAATTAAAGTGAGAGCTACTTGATAGTGTGAATGTAAGGACAGTTTAACAGCTGAATATGTCAGTGTGACTGAACAGATTAACAAAAATAAAAAAATACACTTAACCAATGTGTACAAATAAAAATATATCAAAGAATTTAGCATCAATTATAAACAACAAGAAAAATCCCACAAACCAGAATGCAAAGATATATTCTTATTTTTAAAAGGCAATATACCATCAAAATAATAGCCAAACTCAGTTGCAAGACAAAGTATTATATATTATAAATATTATTCCATACTTTAATGATAACCTATCAGAGAAATTTCTAGCTAAATTTATGACAAACTCAATGAATTCAGCACATATATAATATGCACTATACAAGACACACATACACACACGTATATCCTCAATTTATTTATTTATTTATTTTTGGTTTTTTAAGCCAGGGTTTCTCTGTATAGCCTTGGCTGTCCTGGACTTGCTTAGAGACCAGGCTGGCCTCAAGCTCAGAGATCCGCCTGCCTCTGCCTCCCGAGTGCTGGGATTAAAGGCATGTGACACCGCACCTGGCTGAAATTAGTTTAGTGAGATGAAAGTCTTGGAAATTCTGATGCATTTGCTTTGGGCAATTCTAAATGGTGATTTTATGTTTTGGGAAAGTTAGGTGTCATCCATGACTCTTCTTTCTCCTGCAATCCCAAGCACAAGAATGTATGTAGCTTAGCTTCCAAGTACTGGGTGAATTCATCTATTTTTTCCAAGTTACTGTAATGTGGAGAATTCATTCTGGCATCACTCATCATATTCATTACTGCAAAAAATTTCCATTCTCCTTGCTTCTAGGCTTAGCACACGCTAAATGATTCTTCACAGAGAAACTTTA
Organism: Acomys russatus; assembly: GCF_903995435.1. NCBI lineage: Eukaryota > Metazoa > Chordata > Mammalia > Rodentia > Muridae > Acomys > Acomys russatus. The sequence continues at coordinate 92,041,676 of NC_067169.1, read as the reverse complement.
AACTCCGTCTTTTGTTAGAGATTTTAAATTTGTTCTGTCTGGTGTGTGTGTGTGTGTGTGTGTGTGTGTGTGTGTGTGTGTGTGTGTGTGTGCATGCATGTGCGTGCACACATATATAACTGTGGAGGCACAAGTAGGACCCAAAGGTTGACATAGGATGTCTTCCTGAATTATACTCATTTCTGAGACAGAATCTCTCACTGAATCTGGTGTTTAATGGTTCAGGCTGCTGGCTGGACAGTAAACTTCACTATCTGTCTGCATATTCCTTGCCTTAGCCTTGAGAATACAGTAGTGTTTGTCACCTTACCTAGATATTACATGGATAGGGATTTGAACTCAGATCCTCATACTTGTATGCAGCACTTCATTTTCTGGACTACCTACACAGCTCTTGTACAAAATTTACAACAAAAATTTAACAATATTACCTTATATCAAATTCTCCAATTATTTCTTTTCATTTCCAGGCAAATTCCTTAAAGAAAAGAAGATGTCATTGGTGTCCTACACATTTATGTATTTCTAAGGCCTCACATAATTCAGCACTGAGCAGTTTTCTAATATACTGTTAGGAATTATAGTTGAGCAAATTAATTTGTATTACAAATAAGATGAATTGCCTCATGTACTTGATCACTTGAGTTGTATTTTTATTTCATACTATAATAATATAGGCATTAAAAATCTTATAATGTGTATATTAATCAGGGTTCTTTAGAGAAATGTAACTGATAGAATAAATCTCTCTGCATATAAATGGGATTTATTAGAATGGCTTAGAGGCTGTGGTTGAACTATTCCAACAATGGCTGTCTTCTGATGGAAAGCCCAAGAATATAGCAATTGTTCAGATCATGAGTCTAGATGTCTCAGCTGGTCTTTAGTATATTTCACAATGCTGAAAAAGTAGGCTCTAATTCCAGTGAAGCAACACAACCCAGAGCCATTTGTCATCATTGGAACCCAGCTACAGCAAATCCTGGATTCTGTAAAACACCTGAAGCACAAAAAATGATCTTAAATCCGATGTTATGAAAATAATAGAAGCCTTAAAGGAGGAAACTAAATCTCAGGAAGAAATACAGGAAAATATAATCAAACAGCTGAAGGAATTAAATAAATCCCTTAAAGAAATACAAGAAAATAAAACCAATCAGGAGAATAAAATGAATAAAACACTTCAAGATCTGAAAATAGAAATTGAACAATAAAGAAAATACAATCTGAGGCAATACTGGAGATGGAAAACCTAGGGAAGAGAACAGGAACTATAGACATAAACAACACCAACAGAATACAGGAGATGGAAGAGAGAATCTCAGATGTAAAAGATACGGTTGAAGAAATTGACACTTCTGTCAAAGAAAATGATAAATATAAAAATTTCCTGACACAAAACATCCAAGAAATCTAGGACATTATTAAAAGACCAAACACAAGAATAATAAAAATAGAAGAAGAAGAAGAAGAAGAAGAAGAAGAAGAAGAAGAAGAAGAAGAAGAAGAAGAAAAACTCAGCTTCAAGAAGAAATATTTTCAGCAAAATCATAGCAGAAAAATTCCCGAACCTAAAGAAAGAGAAGCCTATAAAGATACAAGAAGCTTACAGAACACCAGACAGCTTGAACCAGGAAAGAGAATTATTCTGCCACATAATAATCAAAATGCTAAATGTACAAGAATAAAACAACAAAAATATTAAAAGCTGCAAGAGAAAATGGTCAAGACACATATAAGTGCACATCTATCAGAATTACATCAGACTTCTCAACAGAGTCTCTAAAACTGCCAAAAGAAGCTAGATTTTACAAATACTAAGAGATCACAGATGTTATTCCCAATTACTATACACAGAAGAATTTTTAATCATCATAGATGGAGAAAACAAGATATTTCAAGAAAAAAAAATTTTAAACAGTATCTATCCACAAAACTAGCCCTAAAGAAGATAATAGAAGGAAAACTCCAAACCAAGGAGGTTAATTACACAAAGGAAAACACAGGAATTAAACAACCTCAAACCACCAAAACCAAAAGAAAGGAAGTGCACACATCCCACACACATACACTCTACCACCACCAACATCAAAATGATAGGAAATTAATGACCATTGGTCATTAAAATCTCTCAACAATAATGAACTCAATTTCCCAATAAAATGATATAGACAAGCACAGTAGATGCAAAAATAGGATCCATCAATCTGCTCCATACAAAACACACCTTAGCAGATAGATATCTCAGAGTAAAGAATTGGAAAAATGTTTTGCAAACAAATGGACCCAAGAATCAAGCTTGAGTTCTCATTTTAGTATCTAACAAAATAGGCTTTCAACAAAAATAATTAAAAGAGACGGAGAAGGACACTTTATACTCATCAAAGGGAAAATCCACCAAGATGATGATTCAACCCTGAATATCTATCTATTCCCCAAATACAAGGGCACTCACATTTATAAAAGAAACTTTATTAAAGCTTAAATCACACATCAAATACCACACATTAAAAGTGGGAAACTTCAGCACCCCACTTTCACCAGGGGACAGATCATCAAGACAGAAATTAAACAAAGAAATAATGTAACTAACAGAGATCATGAATCAAATGGACCTAACAGATATTTAAGGAACATTTCACCCAAGGACACAAAAAATGTACATTTTCCTCAGCACTCCCTGGAACTTTCTCCAAAACTGATCATACACTTTGTCACAACGTGAGCCTCAACAGGTACAAAAAATTGAAATAACTCCTTGCCTTTTATCAGAGTACCATGGATTAATGCTAGATTTTAACAATAGAAACAAGAGAAAACCTACAAACTGATGGAAATTGAACAACTTTCTACTCAATGACCAGTGGGTCAGGGAAGAAATAAAAAAAGAAATTAAAGACTTTCTAGAATTAAATGAAAATGAAGGCACATTATACCCAAACTTATGGGACACGATGAAAGCAGTGCTAAGGGGAAAGTTCATAGCACTACGTGCTTTAATGAATACATTGGAGAGTTCTCATACTAGCAACTTAAAATCATGCCTAAAAGCTCTAGAACAAAAAGAAGCAAATAGATCCAAGAATAGTAGATGGCAGTAAGTAATCAAACTAAGGGCTAAAAATCAATAAAGTGGAAACAAAGAGAACAATACAAAGAATCAATGAAACAAAGAGCTGGTTCTTTGAGAAAATCAACAAGATAGACAAACCCCTAGCCAAACGTAATTAAAGGCAGAAAGTCGGTATCTAATTGAACAAAATCAGACATGAAAAGGGGGATATAACAACAGACCCTGAGGAAATCCAAAGAATCACTAGGTCCTTCTTAAAAATCCCATATTCCACAAAATTGGAAAATCTAAAGAAAATGGACAATTTTCATGATACAGTTGACCAAAGTTAAATCAAGATCAATTTAATAGTTAAAAAATTCCTATAACCCCTAAGGAAATCGAAGCAGTCATCAAAAGTGTCCAAAACAACAACAACAACAACAACAAAAGCCCAGGGCCAAATGGTCTTAGCACAAAATGCTACCAGACTTTCAAAAAAGAGCTAATACCAAACTCATCAAACTATTTCACAGAATAGAAACAGAAGGAATATTACCAAACACATTCTATGAGGACATAGTCACCCTGATACTTAAACCACACAAAGACTCAACAAAGAAAGAATTTCAGGCCAATTTCATTCATGAACATTGATGCAGAAATACTAAATGAAATAACTTGTAAACCAAACACAAGAACACATTAAGTAGGATTCATCGCAGGGATGCAGGGATGATTCAACATAGGAAAATCTATCAATGTAATCTACCATATAAACAAACTAAAAATTAAAAAAAATGATCATTTCATTAAATACATAAAAAGTCTTTGGCAAAATCCAACACCACTTCATGATAAATGTCTTGGACAGATCACAGATACAGTGTGCATACCTAAACATAATAAAGGCAATATACAGCAAGCTGATAGCTAACATCAAATTAAATAGAAACTCAAAGCAATTCCACTAAATTCACAGACAAAAAGACTGCCCACTCTCTCCATATCTATTTAATATAATACTACCTAGAGCAATAAGACAACTAAAGGAGAGCAAGGGGATTCAAATAGGTAAGGAAGAAGTCAAAGTATCCCTATTCAGTAGTGATACAACAGTGTACATAAGTGACCCAGAAAATTCTACCAGAGAATTCTTACACCTAAGAAACACCTTCTGCAAAGTGGCATGATACAAGATTAACCTTTAAAAAGATCAGTAGCTGTCCTGCATACAAAAGACAAATAGACTGAGAAAGAAATTAGGGAAACAACACCCTTCACAATAGTCACTAATAATATATAACTCTAAGCAAGTGAAAGACCTGTGCAACAAGAACTGAAAAGGAAATTGAAGAAGATATCAGAAGACGGAAAGATCTCTAGTGCTTGTGGATCAGTAGGATTAACATAGTAAAAATAGACATTTTACCAAAAGAAATCTACAGTTTCAATGAAATCCCCATCAAAATACCAAAACAATACTTTACAGACCTTGAAAGAACAATTCTCAACTCCAAATGGAAAGTCAATAAAACCAGAATAGCTAAAACAATCTTATACAATAAAAGAACTTCTAGAGGTACTTCTATCTTTGACTTCAATCTGTACTAAAGATCAAAAGCAAGTAAAATTGAGTGGTACTGGAAAAAAATATACTGGATAGTCAATGGAATCAAATTGAACACCCAGAAATAAACTTACAGGCACTTGATTTTTGACAAAGAAAAAAAAGCCAAACAATGGAAAAATGATAGACTCTTCAACAAATGTTGTTGGTCTAACTAGTTATCTACATGTAGAAAATGCAAATAGATCCATATTTATCACCCTGCACAAACCTCAAGTCCAAGTGGATCAAAGACCTCAACATAAAACCAGACATATTGCATGTATTAGAAGTGAAAGTCTAGAAGAGCCTTGAACTCATTGGCATAGGAAACAACTTCCTGAAAATAACACCAACAGTTCAGTCTCTGAGATAGAAAATTAATATATGGGACTTTTTGAAACTGAAAAGCTTCTTTAAGTCCAAAGTCACTGTCAACAGAACAAACTGGCAGCCTACAGATTGGGAAAAGACCTTCACCAATCCTACATTTGACGAATGGCTAATACACAAAATATATAAAGAATTCAAGAAATTAAACACCAACAAACCAAATAATCCAATTAAAAATAAGGTACATAGCTAAAGAAAATTCTCAAAAGAGGAATCTTGAGTGTCTGAGAAGCACTTAAAGACATGCTCAATATCATTAGTCATTAGGGAAATGCAAATCAAAATGACTCTGTGCTTCCATCTTACACCTGTCAGAATGGCTAAGATCAAAATCTCAAGTGACAGCACATGCTGGAGAGAATGTTTGTTGGAGTGCAAACTTAAAAACCACGCTGGACATCAATCTGGTGCTTGGTCAGAATGTTGGGAATAGCTCTACCTCAAGACCTAGATATTCAACTCCTGGGCATATACCATAAAACAAGGACATTTTCTCAACTATGTTCACAGAAACTTTATTTGCCATAGCCAGAAAGTTTAAACTGTTGTGCCTGCACCACCGTGGTACCGAGTCAAGGGCGAGGTACTGCAGATTTAACACACAATAAGACAATGGGTCCTTCTTCCTAAGAAAGCAGCAGTGGCGGCGGCTTTTATTCAGCGTCCAAAGAGCCTTTTTATAGGCAGCAAAGCAGGAATGCCACTCGAGGGTGAAATCCCTCAAGAGGTGATTGCGCACATGAGGGAAAGTCCCAAGGAAGGGAGGGAGGGGTGCGTTCTCAGAGAGGTAACCATGAGTAGATAACCAACATAAGCACAGACACAGAAGCGGCTAAAAACAGGACATGAAACAGCAAGACAGGCAGGCAGCCCAGTCGGGCCTGGTTCCCACATTAAACAACTCAGATATCTCTCAACTGAAGAATGGATACAGAAAATGTGGTACATTTACACAGTATAAAACTACTCAGCTATTAAAACAAGGAAATCTTACAATAGATGGTCTTGAGCCTCAATGTGGTAGTCGGGAATTGAAATTTGGACCTTTGGAAGAGGAGATAAACACACTACAATGAACAGATCCAAAAAAGTTAAGTAGCCAGGGGCATCCAAGGGAGGATGCTCAATCATCACTCAGAAAGGGAAATAGGAAAGACAGATGTAGTGGTAAAAGAGAGGGAGAAAGGTAGGAGAGGGAGCACAGAGAGATCTGACCTGGGGAGAGTGGGAAGGGAGGAGAGAAGGCCTGCTGAGAAAAGAGAAACTGACAAGATGGAGATCTAAGTCAGGGTAGGTTCCTGGGAAAATATGGGAGAAACTCTGGCAAAGACTCCTAGCTGGAGCCATAGTGTCTGAAGAGGACACCCTCTAAATACACAAGTCTCCTAGTAGAGGGAGAGGAACACCAATCCACCCACAAAAACTTCAACCCAAAATTTAGCCTGTCTACAAGGTGTGCAGGGATAAAGATACAGCAGATTAGAGCAGAGATTGACGGAATGTCCAACCAATGCCTGGCCCAATCCAAGACCCACCTCATGAGAGAGAGCCAACCCCTGACACTATTAATGATACTCTGCTATTCTTGCAGAAAGGAGTGTAGTTGTCCTCTGAGAGGCTCCACCCAGCAGTAGTTTGAAACATGCTGAGACTCACAGCCATTCAGTGATGTTTAGTGAGTCTTATGGAAAAGTGGAGAGGGGGAGGAGAAAAGGACCTGGAGGTGACAGGAGCCCCACAAGAAGATGAACAGAACCAACTAGCCAGGGCCAAGAGTGACTTGCTGAAATTGAAGCATCAACCAAAGATCATGCATGGACTGGACCTTGTCACCCTATTCAAATGTAGAGAATGGGCAGCTCAGGCTTCAGGTAAGGGGAGCAGGGTCTATCTCTGATATGTACTCTGATGTCAGCTTTTTGATCACTTCCCCTGGCAGGACTGTGTTGTCAGGCCACATGGGAAGAGTATATGCACAGTTCTGATGTGACTTGATGATATGGGGTCGATAGGAAGGGACACTCCCCTTTTCTGAGGAATAGGTGAGAGGAAATTGCGAAGAGGGAGGGAAGGTGGGACTGAGTGGTGAGGAAGGATGGGGCTGTGACCAGAGTGTAAAGTGAATAAATAAATAAATTAATTAATAACATAACATACCAAAAACCCAAGGGAACCTTAAAATGGAAGGCAAGTGGATGGAACTAGAAAATATTATTCTGAGTAAGGTAACCTTGACCCAGAACAACACATGACTCTGAGATGTTCTACCCAGGAGCAGATTAAAACAGATTCTGAGATTCACAGCAAAACATTGGGCAGAACACAAGGAGTCATGTGGAAGAGTGGTGGAATGGTATAAGAACACATAGGGGACAGGAGCTCCACAATAAAACCAACAGAGCCAACTAACCAGGACCCAGAGGGACTTGCAGAGACTGAAGTACCAACCAAGAACAGTGAATGAACTGGACCTAGGCTCCTACCCATATGTACCTGATGGGCAGCCTGGTCTTCATGTGGGTCCCATAGTAAGGGGAGTGGAGGCTGTCTCTGACATGGATTATATTAGATGCTTTTTGATAACTTCCCCTAGGCCACGGAGGAAGATGATATGCTCAATCGTGATGCAAATTGATATGCTGGGGTGGGTGGGTAGAGGGGGCTCCCATTTTCTGAGGAAGAGTAGAAGAGGATAGGGAAAAGAGTGAGGGAATGTGGGACCATGATGGTAGGAAGGAAGGGGCTATAATTGGGATGTTAAGTGAATAACTAAATAAATAAATTACAAGATTAAGAAGCAGAAAAAATAAAACAAAAATTCATCCAGAAAGTCCAATTTCTGCTGACCATATATACTTGGTTGATACCATTCAGTGGAGTCCGGTCAATTTACAAGAGGCTTCATTCTTAAAGAAAATGTTTCTCCCTCCCTCTCTCTCTCTCTCTCTCTCTCTCTCTCTCTCTCTCTCTCTCTCTCTCTCTCTCTCTCTCAGCTATTGTGGTATCACAATCACTGAGTTCCTATGTGCAGCTTCTCTGTTGTGTCTGGAGGACACTGCTGCCATCATCTACCACTCTTTCCCTCTTTCTAGCTCATGTTCTGCAATGATACCTAAACCTTGCAAGGAGAGGTTTGTGATATAGATGTCCCATTTAGGACTGAGTACTTCCTAATCTCTCATTCTCTATATCTTGACCAGTTGTGGTTAATCATTATCTTCTGCAAATAGAAGCTTCACTGATGAACAATCAGGAATGTGTTGGTCTATGAGTGTAACGATTAAGTCATTAGGTGTTACTTTGATCAATATCAAGCAATGACTTTTAGATATTATAAAATGGTACCTTAAAGGTATGGTGATACTTATAGTTTAGGAAGATTATTTTGACAGCATTACGGAAACTGGATAAGAAATTAGTTTGGCTACAAAAAATTGAGATCTAGATTTATTATATTTTTGGCTAATATATGCCAGTTTATCTGTGCCTTCATAAAATGTCACATAAAACACTAAATTTGTTTTGAGGATCTTATAAAATGCTGTATTATAGGGCTAGGGTTCAAGACAGAGTACTCACTTAGAAAGTACAAGGCATTGTTTTCAATATCTATCACTGTTAGTAAATATGTTTGAGAAAGAATGAGGATGTCATTGGTAAATCTTGTTTATGAGCAGGCCAGCAAACAAACTGAGAGAGTTGCAGCTCTTGGAGGATAGTCCAGAGAGGAGCCATTGCCACATGCTGCTATCTCTGGGCTCTGGTTCTTACAAGGTCTCATCTCTCCCTTGCCAGATTTCAGGCTTACTTTTGGTTGCTCGCCTTAAAATGCCACTAATATTTATTGTTTTCCCTTTTATTCTCAGAAGAGATAAGAGCTGAGCATCTTTTTGCAGCCATCATGGAATGTCCTAGATGGATTCCTTTGAACTGTAATGCACTGATGGTCATCATGGGATCACAAATGGGAGCCTAACATAGCTATCATCTGAGAGGCTCCACCCAGCAGTGGATTGAAACAGATCACAGTAAAATGTAAGCATTCAGAAGAAATGTAAACTGATTGAATAAATAAATGGAGAAAAAGATATAAAGCTTTTTTAAAAAGCTGATATCTAGACAAATAAAATGTACTAGAGGACTCAGAAATAAACTCACAGAGCTACAGCCACGCACTGTTTAACAAAGGTGGTCAAACATGCTTACCTGACAGAAGAAAATGCTTCAGAATTCCATCTCATCCAAGACAGAATGAGAAAATGGCTATAATAAAGAAAATAAGTGGCAGGCCAGGCATGGTGGCACATGTCCTTAATCCCAGCACTCAGGGAGGCAGAGGCAGGCAGATTGATGTGAGTTCAAGGCCAGCCTGCTGTACAAAATGAGTCCAGGACAGCCAGGGATACACAAAGAAACCCTGTTTCCAAAAAGAAAAAAGAAAGAAAGGAAGAAAGATAGAAATAAAGAGTGAAAGAAAAGGAAGTGGCAATGATATTAGAAAGTCTAAGTCTTATGCACTGCTGAGGGTGATGTAAATTGATACAGCCTCTGTGGACATGAGTATGGATGGTTCTTAAAGAGCAACAAAACAAAATAAAAGAAAAATGGAACTAACAGATAACCCATACCTATTTCCACAGTGGCTGAGCCAGTTTACATCACCCTCGGCAGTGTATAAGACTCATCAACAAAGCACACAGCTATCTACACAGATATTTTATTCCTACACTATTCAAATTATCTAAGAAATGGAGCCAGCATGCTTTTTCAAGACATGAGTGCATCAAGAAAACATAGTGCACATACTCGCTGAACCTTCTTTCATTTCATTTTTAAAAATGAAGGTTCAGTGTGTATGGGCACCTGCTGCTAGGCCTAAGGACCCGAGTTTGATCCTCAGGGCTCACCTAATGGAAAGAGACAAATGGCGCCTGAATGTTGTCTTCTGAATCACACACACACAGACACACACACACACACACACACACACACACACACACACAGAGAGAGAGAGAGAGAGAGAGAGAGAGAGAGAGAGAGAGAGAGAGAGAGAGAGATTGATTCATGTGCTCACATAAAATAAATAAATATATAATCAAACATTTAAACTGAAATTATTACATTAGCAGGAAAATTGAAGGAAATGGACATTGACAGGTTAAACAAAATTTATAAAAAAGAATACTTTTTTATATTGCATATTTAGATTTCAATGTGAGTGTGTATGTGTGTATGACTGTGTGTGTGTGTATGTATACACTTGTGCAAGTCATAAAATTAGGACGGGGAAGATAAAGGGAAGATACGGACCTTGGGAGGTGGGAGAGGAGAAGAAGAAAATAATGAGAAAATGTGACATGAGAATCACCTGAAATGTTAATGTCTCGTTATAGATCAGAGTAAAATGTATTTATTCTAAAATGTAAGGCCACCAAAAGGAACACATAATAAAATTTCTCTGGATGAGAAAATACTTTCAAGCTTAGCATAAAGCTAGTTTTTGCTGCCATGAAAAAAGCAAAGTTGTTGATTTTTGCAACATTAAAATGAAAAGCTGCATAATTGCAAACATTAACCAACTTACAAAAGCAAAGCCAACAAGGTAGTATTTTCAACAAATTCCTAATGGTTTCTACTTTTATCTACCTGTAGGACTGAAAAGAGTTTATAAATTGTACCAGGAAGGAAACACATAGTTCCATGTGACTGGGAGGTACTGAGGTCTGACGATGCCTCAGGTGTGGAGGTGGCCCCCTGGAATCCTCTGAGCTGCCCTGTTGCTGTGATGACAAACACAAGTCGCCACCTAGTTGGGGCTATGATCCAAACTTGGGGTCCTCTGTTTGAGCAGCAAGAACCTCACTCAGTGAACCTTCTCCCCAGCACCTAAAAATGTGGTCAGACGTGGTGGGGGAGGAGGACCCCACCTGTGAGAGGTCTAGGAGATGGGAATAGAGTGGGAAAGGGAGGGAGGGTGGGAACAGTGAGGGGATTACAATCGGGATGTAATGTGAATTAATAATAATAATAATAATAATAATAATAATAATAATAATAATAATAATAATAAAGAAAGTAGGAGTCAGAGGATAAAGAGAACTCCGTGCAATGCTAAAAAAAAAAAAAAAGGGGGTAATCTTCTGCCATTTCAAATTATCCAAATTCTCAGTCTCCTTGGAAACTTTTTAACTATTGCTGAAATTTGAGTTACACACTTCTCAAACTATTCTGCTTGCCAGAATCAACATCAAGTGGAAACTGACAAATTACTCCCTTTCAACATGTCTAGGGATCTTGTCCATACTGACTCCCTGTATAATCCAGAAAAGACATAAAATCAGTAAGAGAAGTATGTGTTTGAACCTGAAAAAAATAGTGGGAAATGGCCTACCTGATCATTCATTGGATGATAGACACATCACTCTTCCATTTTCAGCAAATGAGTGTAGAGTTTATTATGCAAAGAGGAACAGGAAGTGGCTCTTGGCTGATCCTTGGCAACACTGCCCCCTATTGTCTTCCACACAGCTTCCTTTCTCTTCTGCTTATGGAAGGAAGTTTGGGGTTTCTGTTCCTGAGATTGTACATCCATCATCCCATGGCACTCCTCAGATGACACTTAATAGAATGCTGACCTATAGGTTGTTTCTACATCACCTACTCAACCTACTCAACCCTCACTACTACCTTAGCCTCCACTTCTTTTTTTAAAGATAGATTTATTTATTTTTAAAGATTTATTTATTTATTGATTATGTACACAGTGTTCTGTCTGCATGTACATCTGCAGGCCAGAGGAGGGCATCAGATCACATTATAGATGGTAATGAGCCACCATGTGGTTGCTGGGAATTGAACACATGACCTCTGGAAGAGCAGTCAGTGTTCTTAACCACTGAGCCGTCTCTCCAGCCCCTTATCTCCCTCTCTCTCCCTCCCTCTCTCTCTCTCTCTCTCTCTCTCTCTCTCTCTCTCTCTCTCTCTCTCTCTCTCTCTCTCTCTATTACATAGTACTGTGCCTGCAAGAGGGCACCAGATCTCATTATAGATGGTTGAGAGCCACCATGTGATTGCTGGGGATTGAACTCAGGACCTTTGGAAGAACAGGCAGAGCTCTTAACCTCTAAGCCACCTCTCCAGCTCCATAGCCTCCACTTCTAATCTCAGCCTCTCTTCTTTCGCCCCTCTGGCCGCTACCCCCTCAGGTCCCTCCATTATCTGAGTCCCCATCTCTTACCTCAGCTCCGCAACCTTTTCCCCCCTGGGTTCCTCTCCCTCAGCCCCTACTACTCACCCCACCCTGGGCCTCAGCCCCCTAACGCTCATGTAGGTTTTCATCATTCTTTTCAGATCCCCTCACCTCAGCTTCTACTTCTCACTACAGCTATTCCTTCATCTCAGTCCCCAGTGTGCTCTCTTCTCCCTCCCTCCCTCCCTCCCTCCCTCCCTCCCTCCCTCCCTCCCTCTCTCTCTCTCTCTCTCTCTCTCTCTCTCTCTCTCTGGACTCCTCATCCATCACCTTTACTCTCATCGCTCTCTTTTTAAGGCCCCCCTCTCACTTCAGGCTCTAGCTTTCTTTTCAGCACCTTCACCTCAGCTCTAGCTACTCACCTTGACACCTACACTTCAGCCCCAACACCTCAGGCCCTCCAGCTCCCTTAGCCTCAGGCATGCATTATATCAACCTGAACCCAACACCTCAGTTCACCACCCATCATAATTACCCCCGACATCTCCTGTCAGCCTTTACCCCTCATCTCAGCTGGCCTGGGACATCAGCCCTCACCTAGTCTCCATCTACTAATTGTAGCCACCCTTTGTCACAACCCCACCCTTTACCTCAACCCTCATTTCTCCACTTGGCTCTCACCCCTCTCCTCAGACCTCCTGTCACTTCAGTCTCCCTGTTGGCTCAGCTCCATTTCTTTCAGCACACTCTCTCATTTCAGCTCCATTTCACGGAACCTCACTCTTCTTCTCCACCCACACCCCTTCACCTTAGTTCCTACTGCCTGCCTGAGCTTCCAGCCTTCACTTCAGCTTTCCTTCCCACCTCAGCCACCATCAGCTCCTTTTCTTCACTCAGGTGTCATTTCCCACTCTGCCCATGAGCTCTCCTCACCTGCAGAGAGCATGGCATCGGCAGGCACCATCTTCACTACAGTAATTGTTTTCTTCATGGTCCTGGTGGTTACCTATTGATGTCATGCCTGCCCCAGAGGAGGGAAACTGGGCCCTATGGAGTAAAAATGCTAGGTGAGCTGGTGAGTGTTGATGTACAGTTAGAGACAGTAATGAGATAGGCTGAAGTTCCAACTAGGCTGCATGGCATTGGTGACCTGGAAAGCCAAGTTGCAGAGTAATAGAAGGTCACAGGTTTGAGAAAGGCATAAGGGAAGAATGAGGTGGAGGTGCATTGGCCCTGGTGAGAGATCAAGAGAGATGCTTTGGAGGAACTTGGCCTATTATATCTCAAAAGGAGGAGGCAACCCAGGGTCTAGGCAGAGCACGATTGTGCACAATGTTCAGGTCCCCACGGTTCGCTTTCTTTTCAGTTTTGGAAATTTTCACTCCATTCTGCACCTTGTCTACTACACAGCATCTTTATTTGTTCCAGTTAATCCAGAGGTTAAAAGTGATGGGTGCTCTGTGGAACAGTGAAATTCAAGGTTTAGGCCTACTCCTGGGCCTGATCATGGCCTTGAGCCTGACGTTTAGCCTGGAAGATACTCTAGCCTTCCCCTTGGGACTGTTCTTGTACATCTGTCTTGGCCTAGGCCTGCAGGAAAAGGCTTCTGCAGTCACAGGACACAAGGAGGTAAACACAGACAAGGAAGCAAAAAGAAGCAGATGCAGCTTCTACTGCCAAGTTTTCTGTGAAGCCAGCAACAAAGGAGGAAGAAAGGGAAGAACAGGCAGAGGAGGGTACGTGTATACTGATTACAGATGTAAGGGGTGAGGGACCACAGGGCCAACTGGATGCTGGCAAGGCACTAAGTGGTGACAATGGAGGGAGGCAGGAAGTGGTCCATGGGAGGGTGTCAGGGAGGCATCCTGGCTGTAGACTCTGCGTAAGCAGCAGCCTTTGTGCCTATCCCATCTTTTGGCCATGTTCAGCTCTGGCCTAGGCCTGGGGGAGTGGTAGATGTTCTTTCCTCTAAATCTGACTACAGAGGAAAAGCCAAGATCTATAAGGACTTTTCAATTTCCAAGGGAGCTGAAATTCCAAGTGCAACCTGTGAGCCCCCAGTTTACTGTTCATAGAAAATAGGTGTGTGTGAGGGTGGGGCAAGTACTTGGGAGAAAATGTAAAGAAAGAAAGCCTCAAGGGGAAAAAACAGCAGATGTGTTTCTCACTTTGAAATATTGTCTTTTTGTTTTGTTTCAAGACAGGATGTCTCTGTATAGTCTTGGGTGTCCTGGACTCACTTTGCAGACCATACTGGCCTTGAACTCCCACCCACTTCTTTTTCCCAAGTGACATGTGCCACTGCCCCTGTTGTGCAGGAGACATTTAAGAAATTACACCAGAGGTAAGTGTAGAGATTCCTCAATACACTCACCCAAAGTGGCAAAGCAAGCTGCAGAGGCCATGAAGACTCTGCAGTCCCTGACAAGCACTATAGAAGCCAGGAGTGTGAAGCATGCTGGCTGGTCTCTTCAACAGAAGGCAGGTGTATATCTCTTTTCCACCCAGAAGCCTGGGCCTGCTTGTGGTTAATAGCCTGGTGATCTGTGCCATCTGCAGGGTCAGGCCACACCCAAGTCTCCCAGGCTATTATGTTCACCTCACACCCTCCCTTTCTAGACCTTCATCCTTAGTCTTGTTTCTCAGTCAATAGAACCCTTCCTTAGGACAGAGGTCAAAATACACTTTATCTCCTGGTGACCTCTATACTGTCTGTATGACTGAAACTGCACTAGACCCTAAGCCCCTACTCCAGGCAACCCATCCTCCTGGTAGAGGTCACGTGTACACTGTAAAGGAGTTTCTGTGCAGTTAGGCCTAAATCTTCCTTCTACACGTGAAATTGAGATGACTGTTATCCAGAAAATTTTCCCTCAAATTGTACTGTAGTTAGCCAAGTCTAAAATAAACTGCTCAGGGTAGACTCTAAAGTCTGAACCAACACCTGCTGATTAAGGCATGCTGGGACAGGATCCCCTTCTTGCCTCACAAGGATTACTGTGCCTGCCATGGCTTTTGCAAGGACCTCCATGATGGTCCACACCTCTCTGTGTGGAAACTGCAGTCTCCTTGGGGTCCCTTCTATTTGCACCTGGACTCACCACACAGGCCTAGGTTTGACTCTACCACACACAAACCTAATCTCATCCCCCAAACTCTGACACAGTTTCCCCATCATAGAACTTCGCCAAAGTATCCTATGGCAACCAGGCACCCACTGGGACAGTCCTATCTCAACATCCTCCACTCATAAACCTCTTTTTCTTTAGAGGAAGGTAACACCTAGCCTCATCCTGCCCCCAGAAGTGTGATGCTTTCTCATAGGCTGGAATAGCACCTATGCAGGAGAAAGGCCCAACAAGTGGGCCCAGCTGGTGTACTTATACCACTGTGTGGGGGGTGCCAGGCACATATGGTAGGTTGAAACAGGGAACCACTTAGATGAGGTGACCATGCTTCACCACATCCCCCTGAGAACCATCTTCCCCTCAGAGGGTTATCCCAGCTGGGTAGGCCCAGCTTCCCTGAATGGACCTTCTGGGAGGTACTGCAGGGCTGTGTCTCATCAGTACACCCCAGGTATCAGGGACTCCAAGGAGTGCCAGGTCCCCTCCCTTGGGCTTCTAGCTCTGGAACAGGTGGCTGCTGTGGGCAAGGGAAATGGTGCTGCTGGGGCACAGAGGCCCATGGATGGTAGAAGGTGAGGAGAGAGGGGCTTGTTGTCAGGACATAACCCACAAGGGTCAGGGGCAGTTAAAGCCATAGTAGAGGCTGAATATGCAGGTGAGACTATGTCTGACATGCACCCTCTGAGAACTGGACTGCCCTGGTGCCTGGGTATGTAGAACACAATGACCTTAGACTTGGCCTTCTCTTGGGAAAACCATTAATGGACTGGGATTGTTAATTCTTGCCCTACATGGAGTCAGAATCAGGAAGCAGGGAGGTGTTGATGACTTCTATAACTTTTAAAAGTGAGAAGGATTGAGTTGCACTGTGTTTCTGGCTTTTACAGCAAGATGGTTCACAGCACAGAGGGAAAATTTGGTTCCATTTTAAAATCTTCTTCACTTTGTCTTTGGCGTGTGTATTTGTACATTTCTGTGTGTACCTGAACGTGAAATCTAGAAGCTGACATCAGGTGTCTTCCTCATTTGCTCTTCACATTAGTTTGTTTAGTCATGGTCTCTTACAGAACCCGGCGCTTGCCAATTCAGCTGCACTGGCTGATCAGCAAGCCCCAGGGGTCCTGTCCCTGCGGTCCCACCCCTGAGAATACAAGCACTTGCACCATGTTTGGCCCTTTACCTGGTAAGAGCCCACTGTGTGCAGAAAGCAAAGGCAGTAATTATTGTCAAGGACTCAGGTTCAGCATTCTCCAGTGCAACAGGAAGGGAGCAGGTGCTGTGAATCCAGAGGCACTGGCTGGGGGACACAAGGGAATTTATAGGGATTCAGCAGAGAACAAGGGCACAGTGGCCTCAGCCACTTATAAGGTTGTACTTCAGGGTCCACAGAGGCGCCGATTCAGTGCCCTATCTCTGAAATACACCAAAGACTGTGGTCCAAGATGGGCAAACAGGACCTTCTGGGCAGTGTGGCCTGGCTGCTTCTCATCAGTACACCCCAGGTGTCTATGACTCCAAGGAAGGACAGGCCCCTCCTTATCCTGCAAACACCTGAAGGCTCTGATCTCAGGAATCTGAGCAAAGCTGAGATGGTGATGTCTGCTGCAGACAGTCAGCCCACAGGGTTGGCAAGTCTTTCTCATTAAGTGTATGAAGAATCTGGGGGGTTGAGGATGGCTGAGAGTGCAAAGTGCTTCCTTTATAGTGGGAAACCTGAGTTCATTACATTAAAAGAAAGGTTTTATGGATGGTCATGTTTAATCTCAGCACTGGAGTGAAAAACACAGGAGGACGAAAAGAGGTGCCTGGCCAGCCATTCTAGCCCAATCAGTGAGCAACAGGTTCAGTCACAGATCCTGTCTCAAAAAGTAGAGGGGAATAACTGAGGACACCAGATTTTGACCTAATTATGTACAACTTGCACACACACACACATACACACACACACACACAGAGACAGACAGACAGACAGACAGACAGAGACATACACAGAGACAGACACAGAGACAGAGAATGCATTACACTGTGGTCTTTGAAATCAGGCCATCTCGAGGGTCACATTTCCCTTCTCTGGCTCCAACAACCAGCAATAAAACACTCTTCTCCTTCAGTGTTACTGAGTGAAGAATGGGGTAGTGGCAGAAAACAGGGGAACCCGGGCCCCATCCATAACACCCTAGAGAGAAGACAGAGAGGAGGACAAGGTAGTATGGGGGAGTCTGAGCCAAGGCTTCAGGAGGAACCTGGTGTGCTGTCTGTGTACTTAGGGTCCCTGCAGAGAGTGTTAGGCCAAGTGCCTAGCTAGCCAATACTCCATACAGGGCTGGTGAGGTTCCAGGGAAGCACACCCACAGGACTTCTGGGTCCTCTGGCTCACGCCAAAGAGGGCTTGGCCTGGCCTGAAGCTAACAGGATCCATAGAGCCAATCTAGACACCTGCAATGTCAAACCAAAAAGTAAACATTTATTTCGAGGGAGGAAAGAAAACGCTCACCCCAGCCCCAGTGAGGAGCTTTCACAGTCCCCATAGCATGCCCCAGAGTCTCCTGGATGTTCCTCTTTGTGGGGTGCTGCCTGTCTCCTGTCTTGGAGAGTTGCAGGGGTGATGGCTGAAAGGAGGGTGGTCCCTTCTAAGAAGTGGGACCAAGCGCAGGAGGGGCGCTGACAGTCCAAATCCTGGCTGCTGACCTCTTACTGGCAGCCTTTAGGATGGTCTTGTCGAAGAGCTCTTTCTCTCGGTAGTGCACAGGTGGGCCGCGCAGGTACTTCTCTTCTGCATCCTTGTAGCTGAGCTCCTCCAGGGCAGCGATGGAGCAGATGACTGCTTCTGGAAGGAGAACCTCCATGGTAAAGCGCACTTTGTCTCCTCTTGTCAGGGAGAGTAAGGCCTCATCTGCTTCCTTGGCTAATTTTTGCAAATGGCTGGCCACAAGATACAACTGGTCATCATCCTCCAGGTAGGTCTCAATGCAGAAGACTTTCCTTTTAGATTTCCGGAGGTTGTCTAACCACTTGGACTGTGTTCTGCCCTTCACGATGTCCAGTAGGTGCTGGTCAGCCCCTTTCCTCTTGACGATGAAGTCTACTAGCTTCTTGTTGCTTCTGTCCCATGCAGCCCTCATGCGATCAGGCAGGAGTTTCTTGTGGGGCCCCTTCACAGCCAGGGCTGTCTCCTCTTCCCAATCTTCTAAGTCAGCATAGTTCACCTTGGGGAAGTCAATGTGCAGGTCGCCCTCTTGGATGGCCCTCCTTAGCGGGTAGCTGGCTCGGGCGTTGTAGTAGTCCATAAAGGAGCCAAGGGAGGAGCCGCAGGCCAGGTTCTCTCTGTAGTGGTTGATCACTGAAAAGCACCAGCCTATGCCATGGCTGTACACTCTGCTGGCTCTTCTCAAGAGCGATATCTTCTCCCTACAGTCCAGATGCTTCAGCTTGTGGAGAGGGACACGAATACCGCTGCGCTCAAGTTGCATGTTGCCTTCGATCAACAGCACCCTTGCCATCTTGTCGTGTTGGCTGATGCTCTTGACCACCGCTGGCCAGAATGGAAGGTCCTGAAATTTGAACCAGACCAGCATTCCTCGTTCAATGGTATTCGGACCCTGGGCAGAAGAAGCCCCCATGTTGGCTTGGCTGTCTTCTTGAGTCGCGGCCCCTCTCCTCTGGAACCTGGTGCTGGCCGCCTTTGAGTGCACTTGAGGTTCCAGTTCCGGGACCCTGTACAGGGGCCACAGCATGTGGATCTTCCTTTTTCTGCTAGCAAGGCGGAGCGACCTCCTCAGCCTTGGGATAGGAGGCATGCAGGCTGCAGATGCCTCCTTCGCATCTGCCTTCAGGGTCCCTGGGCTGGGGTCCCCCTTGGCCTCTGGGAAGATGGTCTTCCTCTGGGCTCCAATAGCCCGGATCTCTAGGCCTGCACACTGTGCTCTTGCTTGTGGCTTTGGGGCTTTGGGGGAGGTGGAGATGCGCCTCTTCCTCCTCCTTGGTATCCCAGAGGCAGCCTGCTGCTGCTCATTTTTAGCCCAGGCGCCCTCCCTGGAGGCTGGGGCACTCTGAAGCCTGTGCTTGGATGTGCTCAGCTTTCTCTTCCCTGGATTACCAGCAGCTTTCCCAGCAGGTGCTGGGGACCTTGGCCACACTCTGCTGCCTCTTAGCACACTCCCTTGTTTTTCAAAGTGAGGGGGCCCAACAGCACTGTGTGCCTGGGCTTCACCCCCTTGCACATCAGGCTCATTCTTTGAGCGCATCACCACAGGACCCCAGGCAAGGCACCCCTGCTTCCCAGGACTCCTCTGGGAGAGCCCTTGGCCTTTCTGGCTGCATGCTTGGAGGCAAAGCTTCTTGGCTGGGCTGCAGCTGGAGCTGGCCTGCTCTTCGGGAACCTTTGTAGCCTCCATGCTGGTTCCTTGGCCACCTGCCTTTCCTCCTGGAGACAAGTGCCTTCCCTTGGCCAGATCATACAGTACCACCTTGAGGACTCTCCTGTATACCTTGGTCTGCCCTGGCGAGCCACTGCCCTGTGACTCCATTCCTGCCAAGGATGCCATGGTTAGGATTTCAGACTTGCTTAGGGGCTTCGCCCCAGTGCTCCTCACTCTCCTCTTCTCACCCACTGGCAGGATTTGCACCTCTGGGAAAGGTACCCCTTTTCTCTTACTATGGGCTGAGGTCCTGGTTCTCAACAAGATCCTTGCAGGACACAGATGACCCTTCCTGCCTCAGAGCACATACTCTGTAGAGTCCATGGTTACTGAACTCTGGGGCTGTGCTGATCACCAACGACAGAGTTGCTGCTGGTTCCTTGACTGCCTGTGGGTCCTCTCTGGCCTGGCTGCCCTGCCTGAGGTGCTGGCCTCCCTGCAGAGTCTGGTGGAAAAGCTTGAACTGACTTCTTCGCTCAGGGTGATGTGGTGGGCATGGGCGTATCCTGGAGGGTGGGAGAGGGAAACAGAGCTGCATGAGGAAGGAAATCGCCTTTAGTGGACATGGGAGCATCAACTCAGTGAGGTGAGTCAAGGGAAATCGAGGGAGCTCACAGAAGTCTGTTCTCCAGGTGCAGGAGAAGATAAGGAAGGTTCCCTAGCATGTTTACCAAGCCCTTATGACCATTTTGTTCCCCACCCTGAGGCTGGGGTGGTGCACTTCTTCCCAGAGAGTTGTGTGTCTTTACAAGGCTTGTGTATTTTCTTGCCCACGTATTCAGTACCTTGGGGCTCCCTGGGATGCCCTTGAGAGGGGTGGGGGTCAGAGAGGGAGAAGCCTCATTGGATTCCTTCCTAGGGAGATAGTCCTGCTCTGCCATAGACCCCTCGAGCCCCGCTGGGAATCTGTGTAAACCTAGTGCACATGCCTTCCATACTTGTGGGATTCCTGGTTGAGCAGCAAGGAGGTGGAGAAATGTTCGTGGTAATTTGTGTAACATGGCAAGTAAGGATGGTTGCTATCATAGCTCCTGGCTCCACCCCCACCACCCTCTCCAATCTTTTGGTTCAGATCTGTGGTTTCCAACTCCATGCTGGACCTCACTATGGGATCAAATGTCCATGGGGCACACTTGGAGAAAACCCCCAAGAGAAAGCACTCCATTGTGGAGAAATGGGCAGACTAGGCAGTGTCAGAAGGACTGAGTGTCTCTGTTGGAGCTGTGCACCCTCCTACTGCAAATGTCTAGTCTGCAATAGACCCTGCATACCATATCTGCCTGTGATGGGTGGCACTGTTCCTCCAACTGATCCCACACCAGAGAACTCTCTTGCCCACAATCTCTGTGCCTTAATTTTACTCCATAACACCTTAGACAGGTAGGAGATCACAGCAGCTACTTGAGGACCTGAATGGTCACTTGCCCATCCATCCCTAGGTCCAGTAGTAGTCAATGCCATCTGTAGCTGAGAAATCCTGCTAATGTTCCTCCGTACTGTGCCTCTCAGCATAGTTCCTTCTCCTTGGGCTTCTGGGTGGAATCACATACCTTTTTTCTCCCCGATGTGTATGTGTGTGTGTGTGTGTGTGTGTGCATGTGCATGTTTCTGTTCACTTGTTCAGGTAAGTGTGAGCTTGCGAGTAATTTTGCATTTATGTGTGCATGCATGCCCTCTTGGATGTCAAGTGTATGGGGTGGTGGCTATTCTTTTCCTGACTGGGTCTGCCTTGAGCCTGTTGGGTTCCTATCAGCTCTGTGCATGTCATGTGTGCTTATGGGAAACTAATCCCAAATCTGTCTCATCCTCAGAAGAGGCCCTCTGTGCTCACCTTGAAGGACTACAACACAGTGGAAGAACTAGGAAGGGCTCACATGCCACCTCTGCTCACTGCTCATTCAAGGATGCAAGTGATTTCCTGTCACTCCCTGGGCACCACAAGGCACAATGGGGCAGACCACTGTGGACTCAGGGTTCATGACATAGCGTCCAGGGATCACTGCTCTTCTTGGGAACTCCTGTTACCCTTCGTCCCTTCTGAGTGTGTGTGAGCACACAGAGCATGGGGACCCCAGACCTTATCCTGGGACTTCCCAACCTTACAGAAACATGAGAGGCAGTCCCTCCGCAGTCCTTCCCTCCCACTCTCAGTATCCATAAGCACCGGTGGTACACTCTATCTCCTTATTCATTATGGCAATGTGCAGGGCCCCTCCTGTTGTATTCCCATCCAAGGCTAAGGGACTTCAAACCCCATTTCACAATGCCTAAAGTCGCTATCTGCATAAAGGGGTCTAGGTGTGTCTCAGGCCACACCTGTTGGATGATGCAATATTCAATGCGTATGGGGGCAGTATGGGGCTCAACGTAGAGATCAGCCAGCATTAACCTTTCCTCTGATGAGGCTGTGTGATCCTCACAGGGCTGGCTTGCTCTAATTTGGCCCCCTTGGAGTCCTGGGCCTTGTCACGCAGGCGTCTCCTGAGGACAGAGAGGAAAACACAAGCCCCTCAGTTACTGTAGGCTGCCTTCTGCTGGACCTTCCTAGAACAGGTTGTTCTCCACCAAGGCCGATTGAGCACCATCCAGCCCATCCATGCCCGACCCATGCCCACTGGGGCACCATGCGTCGGGTATGTGAGAGCTCAGCCCTCGCAGGGTACCCTTAGAAACCAAGAGTGCCTGAGTTACACTTATAGAAGGCACCCTTCCTACCCTGCACAGGCCTAGATTGCTTCTGCTTCCCTCAAGCAGGGCGTTCTGGGCCCCACATACTTCAGTCAGAAAGCATACCCAGGAGTAACAACTGTGTGTTCAAGACCACAAACCAGGGCATCTGTGCAACATCTGTAAACCAGGTGTAAACAGTCATAACAAGACAGAACCAGTCATGTCAGGCCATGCTCTCCCCAGTGTGCATCCCCTCCCTGTGTGCCTATAGCTCCAGGGCATCTGGAACCTCCTTCTGTTTCCTACAGGCTGCTTAAATCACACAAGTATGGCCACCTGCCTCCACCTTCTCAGCCATTGCCCATGGTGCACTACTTTCAAAGGTTTGCTGAAATTTCTGTGATAGTCACCTTCCCTGGGAAAGCAGCACTATCTTCTACAGAGGCACACGGAGAAGTGTGGGAGATTGAATCCTGAAATCTCTGTATCCACAACCTGCTTACACCCCAGAGCCGAAGGCCCTCTATCAAGAACTTGCACACAATAGCTGCCTGTGAAGGCTATTCGCATTTTCTCCAAATGGGAACAGCGGCTTCCCTCCCTGTGGTAAGACAGACACGGAAGGGACAGTCTGATGAGAGGGAACAAGAAGGGTACAGTGTACATTGCTCACACACAGAGGCAGAGATACATGGAGAGATCCCGATGAGCTGGAAGGTCACAGAGAAACCCCAGCTGCACACCCTGTAATGCCCAGCTGGTTCTTAACCCAACTCTGAGCAGGGTGAAGGCTCAGACAGAGACACAAAGTTGAGGGGCATAGTCTAGCCCTTCCTCAGGAGTCCATACCACACTGTTTTATACCTCAGTCTGCCTACCTGGGATTAGTGGCCTGTTTATAGGCAGCTGTCTTTTGGGGACATTTCTTACTTCCTGTGTCAGGTCTCCAGGCCAAGAGAGTAACACAACTTGGCATCCACAGTCCTCTAAGGGAACTATGGGTCAGCACCTGCCTGACCATTCTACCCCCCTCACCCTCTGTCCCAAGCCCACCCAAGCCCTCCACCCCCGTTCACCTCCTCCTTAAATGTCCTCCAGCTTCTCTCTCAGACAACACAAGCCACAGCTATCTAGGGGAAGGTGCTGTCAAGAGCACATGTGACAATCATCGCCAAACAGAGACAAGGCATTCATTTACATGTGTTGGAGAATTATGCTTTCAGGGCCTGGAATGGTAAAGCTGGCACCAAAGAGGTGTCACCTGAGGACAAAGAGGCAGGGCTAGGTGAGCAGCTAGTCCTTGGGGCTTCACTTCAGACAGTAGTAGTGAGAACCTTTCCTGTCCCTTGGAAGAGCACACAGGCTCCCAGGGCACACTCATAGGCTCAGCTCACACAGGCACTCAGGTTGGCTGCAGGCACCGACCTATGGGCTTTGCGTGCCTGTCTAGTGATTCCAACTCTCCAATCTGTGAGTATCCTTCCCAAATGTATCTGTAACCAGGAAAGAATGACTTCTTCCCCATTGTCCTTGCAACCACTGTGTCATGGGGTTGAGGGGTGGAGAAGAGATTTCTCTCGTAGTAGCCAGTTCTCTGTGGAAATCAGGAAGTACTAATCCACCCAGGAGGCTGACTGCTCACTTACATCTCTGTCATCTAGTTCCCCCACCCCCCAAGAAGACACAGGCAGGAAAGGAAGTAAGCGTGCATGTGCCCAGACTACAGAAGGTGATGCTGCCATTCCAGGGTGCAGGGCCTTTGACCACAGGGGGTCTGGGACAAGGCATGACAAGAGATGACGGGGTTCCCCTCTGCCTCCAATAAGATCGGGGCCATCTCTGAGAAGGACAATTGTTCACCTGCCAGAATTCAGAAGGCATTCATGCTGTTTCTCCAGATACTTGGCAGATACTGTGGAGGAGCATGAACCTGCACAGGATAGAAAGCAGCTCAGGGATTCAGAGGGCAGCAGCATCAAAAGATGCATCATGAGTCTCAAACAGGAAGGAGGCAGATCAAACTTCAATTGACAGGACCCTCGACAAGCAGTAGGGAAATGTCCTACTACCCCTCTCAAGGGGCAGCCAATGTGCTTGGTAATGATGACTCGCAGCAATCAGTAGGGAAATGGGCTTCTACCTCTAGCTGGGGCAGCCCATGGAGTTATCAATGGTGACTCACAACAAGCAGTAGGGAAATGGGTTACTACTCCTTACAAGGTACAGCAAACGTCCTTCCCAGTGGTGACTCCCTGTGGCAAGCAGTAAGGAAACGGTCTACTACCCTTCACCAGGGGCGGCCAATATACTTGCCAATGGTGATTTGTGTCAGTCAATAAGGGGAATCAGTTACTGCTCCTTGAAAGAGACATCAGGTGTCCTTCCCAAGGGGACTCGCGACAAGCTGTAGGGAAATGTGCTGCTACCACTCACTAGGTGTCTTGAGGCAAGTACTTGGGAAATGGGCTTCTACGCCTGTCAAGGGGCAGCCGATGGACCTGTCAATGGTGACTCACAAGACACAGCAGGGATATCAGTTACTACCCCTTGCAAGGTACAGCAGCGTCCTTCCCAGTGTTCATTCTCGACAAGCAGTAGGGAAATGGGCTACTACCCCTGGCAAGTGGCAGCCAATCAATGGACTTGGCTAGGGGGACTCGCGACAAGCACTAGGGAAATGGGCTACTACCCCTGGCAAGGGGCAGTGAATGTGCTTGCCAAGCAGGACTTGTGGCAAGCGGTAGGGAAACGGGTTACTACCCCTTGCAAGGTACAGCAAACGTCCTTCCCAAGGGCGACTCAAGCCGAGCAGTATGGAAATAGGCTACTGCCCCTCTCCAGGGGCAGCCCGCTTGGGAATGGTGACTGCCACAAGCAGTAGGGAAATGTGCTGCGGCCCCTTGCAAGGTACAGCAATGTCTTTCCCAGTGGTGACTCAGGGCAAGCAGTAGGGAAACAGGCTACTACCCCTCATAAGGGGCTGTAAATGTGCCTGCCAATGGTGACTCAGGGCAAGCCGTAGGGAAATGAGCTACTCCCCCGTCACAAGGGGCCCCCAATGTACTTGCCAATGGTGCCTCACGGCAAGCAGTAGGGTAAAGGGCTACGACCCCTCTCAAGGAGCCCCCCAATGTACTTGCCAATGGTGGCTGGCAGCAAGCAGTAGGGAAAAGGGCAACTGTCCCTCCCTAGGGGCCCCCAATGTACTTGCCAATGGGGACTCCAGGAAAGCAGGAGGGAAACAGGCTACTACCCCTAGCGAGGGGGAGCCAATGTACTTGCTAATGGTGCCTCCGGGGAAGCAGCAGTAAAGCTATAGTCGCTGAGAAGGGTTCTCCTTTCTGAGATTTGTGGACACGTCCGGAGGGCGAATCGCACAGAATCGGAGTGACGGTTGGCCTCCGAACCAAGCAAAGCTCGAGCATGGAAGTTGGAATGGTTGTCCTCGCACCTGCACGGGCCCATCTCGAGCTTCCTCGCCTGGCGGTTCTCTATGCAGTAGCCTGGGGCACCAGAGCTTTCTGAGTGGGGAGGGATCCTGAGCACCCACTTCTTTAGGGTCAAGAGTGGGAGCTAGTCTGTTGCCCATGCTCAGAGGCTATGACAAGGAACAGAATGACAAGGAACAGCTATGACAAGGAACAGCATGACCGGGAATGGCAAGGGGCACGTGCTTAGGAGACTGTGCTCTCAGGTCCTTCTTGCCCTAGGTCAGGACCCGCTGTCTGGAGGCCATTATCAGTGTTGCAGTGATGGCTGTGGAGCCTCTTAACGGAACCAATGAGGCTGACTCAGCTCTGCGCTTCTCCGAGACTGGTGGTCAGACAATCCTTGCTTATTGTGCTAGAGAGAGAATAAGTGATAGCGTTCGAAGAGAGTATAGAATGCATGACATTGATATTACATATATTATTCTGTCTTTTACAGATGACCTAGAATTTGCTTTGTAAATTTGTGACAACTTCTCTGATGGCTTTCATCTTCCTGTATGCTGAAGGGCATCTCTAGATTATTTAATAGTATTTACTGCAAAGCTATCATTGTGTAAATACTTATCATCTGTATTGTCCAGAGAATAAGAACAAAACAATTATGTGTTTACAGTACAGGTTCAATTAAGTCTGAGTTTGGTTAACTCCTCAGCTTAGCACACAGACACGGATTCCTAAATGTAGTCCCCATGGCCTTAAACAATGGCTTTGTCTGTCATGGTTTACATGTTGGGTCCCTATAACATTTACATATTTGGATTGCTTTTGGATGGTCATGTAATTCTCCTGAAACCACAATATGCCTAATGGCTCCTATTAGTGGCTCTGCATGGGCCATTTACTTTCATTCTAATGACCCAGATGTAGCATAGTCAGACAGAATGAATTTTGAAACCCTTAGTCAAGTTGATTCTTTGAACGAGCATGTTTATATAGCAGTAGATACACTAAGAAAGTGTAAAATTGAGGATGCGATTGAAGATGTTCTTTTACTGACAGAAAAAAAAACTTGGTTTGTTTCTTGCACACTTTGCCAGTTTTCTTTTAGCTGTTTTTGTCCTTACTGGATTAACGGTGTTTGTTTGTTTGTTTTGGTGCTATATTTGGTTTCTGTTGAGGATTTCTCTTTCCTTTGGCTACATAGGCAATAAGCGTTGCATCACTTAGAAGCATAGGGGCACTATGTTTTCATTTAGTTATTTTCCTGTGCCTTAGTGCTTTGCCACATGCTCTTTGTCTTTGGAGGTTCTGAATTCTTCATCAACCCTTCTCTCTGTTTAACCCCAACTTATTCCAGTAATTTACGTTTTAAAGGTGTCTATCTCCAGGAAACCAATTCTTTCCCTCCAATCTGGGGTAAATTATCTTCTTGGCTAATTGTATAGCTCACGATATTCATCCTCATACTAGCACATAGCATAATTTCCATATACCATTTGGCTCAGTCATCTGAATTTCCTATCCCTCTGGGAGATCCTTGAAAAACATTGGATTTACACACCAGAATAATTCTGCTGGGTGTGAGGAACTTACTTCAGGACAAAATGGACAGGGAATCATGAATATCAATTCAGATAATATACACCTTTTGAGAGTTAGCTTGGCAATTTTAATGTCATCACAAAATAGCGTTCTCAATTGCAGTTACCGTGAATATGTTTACTTCAGATAACCTTTCATAGGCAAGTTGAGTAGTAGTTATACATACAACAATTACTGCTTTAAACACGGTAACATTTAAAAGAAATTTCAAATTTTCACTTTAACATTAAATGTCTGAAGATATTTATTTGATTTGTGATTGGGTAAGGTATCTGTGAAATAGTCTACATACTTGGGGGTTCTCCCAAATAATGTTTACATTATAACATTGTTCAAATATAATAACTTTACTGCATAGTAAATTTAATAATGAAAACAAATGAATAGTTTACTTTTGTAGCATTTAACTCAGCAATAAATATTGTTTTCTCAAGCTTTTAAATGTATTCATTTTCTTTGTTAGAATACAAAGAATGTGCTTCATTACAGCATTTTCATACTTATGCTTTTATTGATTTAATGTGATTGTGTGTGTGTGTGTGTGTGTGTGTGTGTAATGGGAATGACTACTGTTGTCTAGGAGACTGCCAAGTTCACTTCCTGCCATGAAGAAACAACTGGATGACCAAGAAAGACAGAAGGTCAAGCCTCATAGATAACACAATTATTAACTTTATACATTCAGGATAGGAGAAGCTTGAGACTGGGAGCCAGTTAAACAGATACTGTCCTGGATATTTAATAGGGCCTCAGGGTCTTTTTCTTTCTAGTATTGGTGTTTATCCATGTGCCTTCCTGAGATTTCTCCTGGCCGAGTCTTCTGGGAAGGACGGACTACCATCTCAGGGAGACTTCCTTAGATTTTCCTTCCTACTTATTTTTTTTCTGCCCCACTTCATGTATGTATGTATGTTTTATGAGTGTGTATGTGTAGTGTGTTCTCATATAGGTAGTTGCACGTGTTGGTGGGTGTATGTGAGTGTGTGTGCACATTGGGGCCACATGCTATATTAGGTGTCTTTGATGACTTACACTTTATTGCATGGTTAGGCCTCTCTAGCTAGCCACCTTGTCCTTGTGGATCCCCAGTCTCCAACTTGCCAGAGTACAGGCGAGCAGACACACTCCCTCACCACTTATATGGGTATGGGAGATCTGAACTCTTGTCCTCACATTCGTGTGACAAGTGCTTTGTCCACTGAACTATTTCCAACCCACTACTATTTTTTAAAATGTTATAAGCAATTGGTGTTTATTTCCACTATTTATTTCTCAGCAAGTCCATTGTGGATATATAGAAAAGCTACTATATTTATTAAGTGTTGATTTTGGATCTTACTACTTTTCTGAAACTCTTTATATATAAGTTTTCTGCTGAAGACTTTTAAGTACAGGATTACATTTTCTGCAAACAGCAATAATTTGACTTGGTTCTTTCCTATTATATCCCTGGTGGAATATAAACTGGTGTGGCACTGTGTAAGTAGATACATAGGTTATTTTAAAAAGTAGAATATATATGGCCCAGCTATTATATTCTTGGGCAAATACTCAAAGGACTCTAACATATCCATGTATATTGCTATAATATCCCAGTAGCTAAGAAATGGAACAATTTCTTTCCATTATGAACTAAACAAATAAAATGTAGTATGTATCCATGATGGAATTTGATCGAACTGAAAGATAGCTGAAATCATGGCATTTGGAGGAAAATGGACAAAACTGGAGATTGTTATGTTCAATGAAGTAACACAGGTTTATTAAGAGTTAATGAATACAGGTTTTCTGCCATTGTGGAATTGAGATTTAATTTTTATATAACTGCATACATATGTGTGGTTGGGTTGGAATAGTTCATAAAACTTGAAAATGAAGCATGAGAGGGAAAAAGAGACTTTCAGTTGAAGAAAAAAAGAAAAGTGTAATAGAATGCATATGATATAAAGACATAAAGGGGTGTATACTAATCACTGTTTTACTGATGTGATGAAAATACCATTAGCAAGGCAACTTGTAGAAGAAAAGATGTGTTTATTTTGTTTATGGTTCCAGAGGAATAAAATTCCAACATGCTGGGGACACATAACATCAGGCATCAGGCATGGTGCCAGGAACAGAAACTCTGAGCTCTCATCTCAAATGACAGTCAGGAAGCTGAGAGAGTGAACCTGAAGTGCTGTGAGTGTTTAGCTTTCAAAATATGCCTCTAATGGAATACTTCCTTTAACAGGCCATACATCTCAAACTGTTACCAACTGAGAATCAAATATTCAAATGCCTGAGAATATGGGAGATACTTCATTTAAACCACCACAGGTTAGCTATTGAAGGAAGAAAGGAACCAGTAGGAGGAAATAATAGGATCTGGGCTGCCAATACAGGAGCCTGAACAATGTGGAAAAAGAGAGACTGGGGAGTTGGGTTAGCAGGTAAGGTAAGGACTGGCTGTTCTTCCAGAAGACCTGTGTTTGATTTCCAGATCGACATGCTGGCCTACAATTATCTGTAACACCAGACCCAGTGGGCTCAAATACACCCTTTGACTTCTGCAGATACCAGGCATGTATGTAGTGCACAGACCTATGTGCAGGAAAAATATCTATATACATACAAATAAGTAAATAAGTCAGGAAAGGAGATGAATGAATGCCATAACGAATATCACTTTGTATGCTAACTTTGAAGCCTGGTAAAGTATGTATATTGTTCAAAATCTGTGCATTTGTATAATTTCTGTGCCTTTGTGTTATCAATTTCTACTGTTTTGAACTATATTTTATAAGATAATCCGTTAAGACTTAATTTGCAAAAGAGAATGTGGTATATTTTAGAGGATAATCCATGTGTTTCATTATCTATTTAATAATAATTCTATAGGTATATTTTAAGTCCATTTTATATCTGCTATACTTTAGCTCCGATGTTCATTTGTTAATTTTAATTTGGATGCTGTAATGTTTTATTTGGATTGTCAATAGGACCTATAATCTTGCAGAAAGGGAGCCCGTGGGTAAGCCTTTGAGGGATTATCTACATTAGGTTAGCCTCTGGGTTTGTGTCAGTGATTTTTTTTTTGGATTGACTTAACTGAGGTAGGAAGACTCACCCTAAATCTGGGAAGGCACCATTTCATGGCCTTGGTTCCTGGACTGAATTAAAAAGGGAACGGGGACCTAAATAGCAACATTCATCTCCCTCTGCTTATTGAATGTATATGCAAAATTACCAGCAGTTTAAAACTCCTATTCCCATGAATTCCCTGTTGTGATGGACTGTGTGCTGGAACAGTGAGCCAATATAAAGCCTTAATTTCTCATAATGCTTCTGCCACGGTACTTTATTACAGAAATCAGACAAGCAACCAACACATTTAACCTATCTATTGATGAGAATTTTTCATTATTGATATTGAAATTGATATTGAAGTCACTGCTTATTATTGTACTAGGAACTATATGCCATTTTTATTAGTGCTCATTATATGAAATTGGAGACCGAAAGATTTGGTATCTACATGTGCATAAGAGTTACATATAGTTGATAGATTAGTAAAATTTTTCTTTACTAAAATTTAGCTACCATCTTTAATTTTTCTTACTAATTTTGATTTGAAGTCTGCTTTATCACATACCACAACATCTATATTGGCTTATTTTCCATATGAACTCACTTGTTACATTGTCGTTCATCCTTTTGCTCTTTATCTATAAGTGATTCTGCCAGTGTTGGTATTGGTGCTGTATTGGTTTACTATGTTGTACATGATCCAATTATTCAAGTTTCTTTCTTGTTTATGTAAATTTCTAATAAACTTTATTCTTGTTTTTATGTTAAGGTCCTTGTCCACTTGGACTTTAGTTTTGTTCATGGTGATAAATATGGATCTATTTGCCTTTTTCTACATGTAGACATCCAGTTTGACCAGCACCATTTGTTGAAGATACTTTTTCTCTTGTATGGATTTGGCTTCTTTGTCAAAATCATCTGTATGTGGGTTTATTTCTGGGACTTCAATTCAATTCCATTGATGCAACAGTCTGTTTCTATGCCAGTACCATGCATACCTTAACATAAACCCAGAAACACTAAATATATTAGAAGAGAAAGTGGGAAAGAGACAAATTCCTGCAGTTCAGGCTCTAAGATCAACAATTAATAAATAAGACCTCATGAAACCGGAAAGCTTCTATAAAGCAAAGTACACTGTCAATTTAAATATGACCGCCTAAAGACTGGAAAAAGATCTTTCCCAACCCTACATCTGACAGAGGGCTAATAAACAATGTATATAAAGAACTCAGGAAATTAAACACCAACAAACCAAATCTAATTAACAATGGGAAACAGAAATAAACATTCTAAGCAGAAGAATATCAAATGACCAAGAAACAGTTAAAGAAATGCTCAGCATCCTTAGTCATCAGGGAAATGCAAATCAAAACAACTCTGAGACACTACCTTATACCCACCAGAATGGCTAAGATAAAAAACTCCATGACAGCACATGCTGGCAAAGATGTGGAGAAAGGGGAACACTCCTCCATTGCCTGGTGGGAGTGCAAACTTGTACAACCACATTGGAAATGAATCTGCTGCTTTCTCAGAAAATTAGGACAGGCTGTCCTGATGAGTCTTGATAGGCTGGGGTCAGTTGCTAGGGAAATAGGCTCCCTCTCTCTGAGGACTAGGGGAGGAAGGATCGGAGAGAGACTAGAGTAGAAGTATGGTGAGACCAGGAGGAGACAAGAGAGGGAGCTATGATTGGGATGTAAATTGAACAAATTTAAAACATTTAAATTAAAAATGTGTCATTTCTCTGCTTGCATGATAGTGTCACCATCCTCTGTGTGTTTGTCTTGAAATGCCCTTATTACTTTGTAAATATTAAAATACATTTTTTCCTAGATATAACAAACTTGGTTGGTACTTATTCACTTTTAGAACTTCAAATATGACATTCTGTGCCTTTCTGACTGTAAGTGATTCCAATGGAAGATAGGTTTGTGTGTCAGTTTCTGGTTTTGCCTTATAGCTCTTAATATTTGGTCCTTCATTGTATTTTTGAAATCATAACTGTGATATGCTATAAAATGTTCTTCTCTGGCCATATATATATTTGGAATTATAAATGTCTCTTGTATTTGGATATTAATTTCTTTCTCTAAACATCAAGACAATTGTTTTAATTTCATTGAATGCATTCTTAGTGCCTTTAGTTTTTAACCTCAGCTTCTTCTTTAAACCCATGGATATGTTAGGGTTTGTTTATTTTATCTTTTATTGTACTGTATTCCAGAGCTCCTGGACATTACTTTCATGCTTGTTTTTGTTTTGTTGTTGTTGTTTTAGTAAACCTTTAATTCATCCTGAGAGTCTATCTTCTGCTTGGTTGAGTCAATTTGTGATCGTCAACATTTTTGTTTTGTTGCATTTTATTGTTCAAAGTCTCAGTTTACATTGATATTGTTGATTTTCTTATACATTTTTGCTTATTTTTTAATTCATTATGGCTGACTTTCCTTAAGAGGACATGGTTCTTTCTGGCCTTTGTTTCATGTTTATCAGATAACTTTGGAAAAGGTTATCTGGAATTTGACCCACTTCAGTATGTTTGGGTTCAGTAATTGAGGAGTTATTGTTTGTGAGAGTCATGTTACTTTATATTTTCATGTTTCTTGTGTTTCTGTGTTGTGATTTATTCATCTGTTGACTTGCATGCCTCTTAATATTTTGTGTGTATTTAGAGGGAAATATTTTTCTAGTACAGTCCATTCTTGAATGGTACTATTTCAGTACCACCCAGTGAGGAGAAAGCAAACTTCTATAACAAGATATTAAACCACGTACAATATGGATATACATTTAAAACAGATTGAAACTTTGTTCTACTTCATAGACCCCAAAATAAGCTGGGAGATGGGCTTCTGGGTAGGCATATGTGAGAGCTGACTGGAAGTGGAACAAAGATACAAGTTATCAAAACAATGCACAATCCCCAGTGATATATTTCTTCCTTTAAGGCTGTATGTTCTAAAAGTTCCATAATGTATCCAAAGAGCACCACCAACTGTTGAAATACCAGTGGGGGGCATTTCTCATTAAAAGGCACACTGTACAACTGGAAGTTTAGGTCCTCATGCAGATCAGATTCTATTCTCTTTATCAGAAGGGCCCTTTACTGTCCCCACTGAATATGTAACCCAAACATCATTTAGGAACCAGATCAATGATCCCCCAAACACTTCTTTCAACTTTCAGTTCCAAAAAGGAGATGGATGCCAAAAAGACCAAGAAAATCTGTAGCCTTTATCCAAGAAAGAAATTGCTGTTGGTTTCCCTGTCCACTGTGTGCATTCCTTGTGTCTCTGTCAGTTTTGTCTATAAAGCTAAAGTAAAGGAGGACTCCTGGGAAGAGGAGAAGTAATGGTGGAAGGGAAATAGAGGGTGAATATGATCACAGTTGGTTAGGCAATTGAATGATAATATCAACAATAGATTGATGAATATGAATATTATAATAGAAACTCATTTTTGTACAAGAGAAAGTTGTGAAAATATTTAAAGCAAATATAATATTTTTGAAGTTATTTTGAATATCCAATGGGATCTAGATGATTTCTAACACATAAAGGACATGTGATAAAGGCCTTCTGTCTGTAGATGAATGGAAAAAATTCAGACTTCAAAGGGAAAAGAATCAGTTTTGGCTCACCATATCCACTAATTAATATTATTTGGTGAGTTAATTCACTAATTAAAAAGAATAAACAAGTATTCACTAAATAATAGAACATAAATATTAACATGCATCTTCTGTCTTAGAGAGTTTCACTTAGAGTGAAGTTAAAGCATCTTCTTGCCACAACTGTGTAAGAGTTGAGGGGTCTGTGTGCATCTAGCCTGTACCTGACAAAGGCACTCTTGTAGTCACTGTACATTCCAACCAATACACTTTGGCAAAAACTAAATACTTTTAAATAAACCTTGATTATACATATTTTTACTGTCAGCCAGTTCTAGTGTTACAAAGGGCAGATCAGGAACTCCATTGATAGAATTAGAGGTCTGATAGGAATATATTGACCTTTGACCTTAAAAAATTTAACATCATACATATATTATATCTAAGTTTCATAGCTTATATATGTTACATAGCATCCTCAGAGCTTTGTGACTTCTTTAGTTCTTCCTATTTTTTTTCACCAATCTGGAAAACCACCTATCTTAATCTTCATTCACAGATCCCTTTTTTGCTAAAAAAATATATTTTTATTTTATATCTTTCTAAAAATTCCTATTCCTACTACCTGGTTACCTTTAACTTTATTTTTCATATCATGAGACACAGAAACAAAAAACTTGCTATCTGCTGTGAGAATTTTCTCGCTGAGGAAACTAAACAATGGAAAGCCTCTTTTTTAAAATTAATTTATTTATTATGCATACAGTACTCTGCCTGCATGTATACCTAGAGGCCAGAAGAGGGCACCAGATCTCATTATAGATGGTTGTGAGCCATCATGTGGTGCTGGGAATTGAACTCAGGGCTGGAGAGATGTCAGAGGTTAAGAGCACTGTCAGCTCTTCCAAAGGGAAGCCTCTTCTTAACTGGGGGAATGTGCTACTTCTTGGGGAGAGTGTCTCAGAATACATAAGGTGGAGAAACTGAGCTCAGTGCTAATGTGTATTCTCTTATTTTGTTCCTGATTGTGAATGCAATTTGACAAGATGTTTCAAACTCCAGATGCCTCTATTTCCCTTACCTGGTGGACTGCATTCTTGAAATTTGAGCCAGAATAAGCAATTTCTCTTTTAAACTGCTTTTATCCATGTAGTCTGTCACAGCAAAAGAAATCTAGAACTTACTAAGACATCACCACTGTGTATAAGACAGAAAATATCGAAATTAGTGGCAAATGTGTTATGAAGTTAAATATTATTTAAGTAGAGAAATAGCACATGAATGACACAAATGAAGGTGAAGGAGTAAGTGAAAGGAAAGAAACAGAACTCTCCCTGACCAATAACTCATAAAATCATCTCACACTGGGGACGGGGAATTTTGTTTCATTTTTTCCTAATTTTTTATTGTATTTCACTTTTACATATACATTTATATTATTACACATAAAATAAACTACATACAGCAGGAAGAACCACAAAACAATCAGGAATTATATAAATGTTACATTCATAGTGTTTTGGTTATTTGTATTTGGCAGCTTTAAAGAAAATATTTTTCCTATCTAGGTGAGTCTGAAATTCTGAATGTAAATCATTATCACTTCTCATCTCTACTAATTTAAAACATATATCTGGACCTAAAAATATTTCAACCCCCAAACAACTAAGCATAATTGTAAGATTGAAATATGTGGTCGTCAACCCCATCAGAGACTTGAGAAGGAATAAAATTAGTTACATGAGTATAGAGGGGGTGCAAGTTAGTAGCTTCCCAAAGGAGAAGACGACAGAGACGGTTTGCCCTATAACATTGGAGCATAATCTTCAGCCTTCTGGCCTAATATATCTGACAGACATATTTGTGAGGCAGGAACTATTGAGGACTTGCTTACCCTGTCTTGTCAGATTTTTTTTTCTTTTTGAGAAACAAAGATTATCTGTCCATACATGATGATATTCTCTCTCTCTCTCTCTCTCTCTCTCTCTCTCTCTCTCTCTCTCTCTCTCTCTCTCACACACACACACACACATTGTTTTTATTTTATTCTTTAATTATGCATATGAGTTCATATCTCCTTTGACTCTCTGTCCCTCAATGTCTATCCTACTTGAACCTTTCTACCCCCTTGCTCCTCATCTCTCATCTCTGCATTCATATAATCTGTAGTCTAATAGTCCCCCAAACTTAAGACATCCTGACAATGATCTATTTCTAGTTTCCTGTTGTACATTAAACTCATAAAACTAAGATTTGAAACTAGGAACAACACATGAGAGAGCACATGTAACATTTGCCTCTGGACAATGAGTTAATTTACCCAGTATAATTTTTCCAGTTTCAACCATTTCACGTGCATATAGTTATAGTTACACTTTTCTTTACAGCTGAATTGAATCTTATTGTGTATACCCACCACATTCTCATTGTGCATTTATCTGTTGGTAGACTTCTCTGCTTATTCCAATTTCTAGCTATTGTGACTAAAGCATTAATGAGCATAGATTAAGTATCTCTAGAGTCTCTAGAGTAGGATACCTATTTCTTTAATTATAAACCCAAGATAGTATATGAGGGTCATATGATCGATATACTTCTAGCTTTACAATATATATAGGTGTTTTGCCTGATTATATATGTGTGCCTGGTGCCAACAGAGGCCAGAAGAGGGCATTAGGTCCCCTGAAACTGAAGTTACCAATGTTTGTGAACCACCATGTTGGTTCTGGGAATCAAATCTGTATTCTCTTAGTCACCGAGCCATCTCTTCAGCACACCCCCCCCATCTGACTTTTTTGAAGGACCTCCACATTGAGTCCCATAATAACTGCATAAGTCTATATTCCTACTAACAGTGAATAATGGCTTCACTATTGATGCTTTTTCTAAATTGGTATGGCAACAAATTGAAGTATAAATATTTTTGATACCCAAAGGTAAATGCTAGTCTTATAATAGAAAAAACTTCTCTTTGTTGCTAACAGTAATGAATGTCCATGGCTTCACAAAATGCTTAGAATAAGTGACAATTATGTTCTCAGTCCTAAATAGGACATTTATACCACCCCTCAAAGGCTTTAGGTACACTGGGCAAGAGGAAACAGAAAGGTTGTTCGAAGTGAAAGACAGGAAGAAAGAGAGTTAGATGCTATCTTCAGGGCAGGACATAGCCACTATAAACATGATTTAGAAGTAAGGTAACTGGGACTGCACAAAACTGGACCTATTATTAGTTGGACAGGGCTTTATGTAGCCCTTCCTGTTGAACTTTTTGCAATTTCTGGATTCTGGGGAAGGACAATCATTGCCTTCAGTTTTGTGCCCAACAACGAGCCCACTAGGCTCCAATGAATAGTTCTAAACCATGGCCACACAGATCGTCCCAGTTAAAATCAATGGGTCATGAAACAAATAAAAAGACATAAATTTTAAAGGGATCTGTAATGAGGAAGAGAAGATGATGAGATGAAAAGGATATAAGAGATGGTGAGGGATGAGAGTAAACATAATACACTGTGTTCATATATGAAGTTAACAGAAAACAATTTTAATCAACATATTATCTAATGGCAAATGTATCCCATTGACTGCCTGTCAGTGTCCTCTTAAACTAGAGAATAATTAATAAGCAAGAACTGAACATAAATAACCTTTAATATCTTCTGTATCAGAATTGAAAAAAGAAACTCAAAATACTTTAAATTTTCTTACTGTGAGTTTAAGCTAGAAGTGGAGAAATAGAATTGAATTTACCTTACAGTATTCCAATAATAAATATTGAAGTTGTTGTATTATAATCATGTGAATATATATATACATCTCAATTAAACATATGTAA
This sequence comes from Acomys russatus, assembly GCF_903995435.1. NCBI lineage: Eukaryota > Metazoa > Chordata > Mammalia > Rodentia > Muridae > Acomys > Acomys russatus. Next base: position 92,003,661 of record NC_067169.1, on the reverse strand, counting down.
GTGTTAGTAAGAAGAATGAGGACTACTAGGCTTTTATGAAAACCAGTATTTCTGTCACTCAAAACATAGTTGTGTTACATGAGGTTTCCCTGTAAGTGAAAGATAAGTTGGTTCTTTGTGTAGCAGCAGTATAGTATGAGGTAGAGCTAATACAGGTGGAATGTCACAGTATAAATCCTGGGATAGGGTTTAAGCATGGTAGTTTAAGACAGCATAAAGAATGTTCTGCCCAAATGTCCTTGTTTCTCCCACAGACAGAATTCTGCCTAAAAATGGGTAATTTAGATGCAGGCAGAGTTGACGGCCGAACTCTGCCAAGACAGGGTAAGCAAGTCCTCAAAAGTTTCTGCCTCACGAATAAGTCTGGCAGAGATATTGGGCCAGAGGGCCGAAGATGAGGCTGCAACCTTATAGAGATGCGCCAACCTTATAGAGAGTGTTGGGTGACTGTTCAGGCAGTAAACTGTATTAGTCTTTTTTTTCATTTTGGAAGCTGCTAACCTGTATTACTGGTTCACTCAGGCAATGTAGTTTTATTCCTACTCAAGTCTCTGAGGGGGGCTGAAGTTCAGATAGTTTAGTTTTACAGTCAAGTTTAGTTGGTTAGGGGATAAGATATATATATATATTTATTTATATATATATATTTAGGCAGGGTTTCTCTGTGTAGCCTTGGCTGTCCTGGACTTGCTTTGTAGACCAGGCTGGCCTCGAACTTACAGGGATCCACCTGCCTCTGTCTCCTGAGTGCTGGGATTAAAGGCATGAGCCACCACCGCCCTGCTAGGGGATAAGATCCTTTTAGATCAAGATAAAAGATTTAAGTTAATAGAAATGAGATATGATAGATGTTGAATTTTATTCAGAAATTTAGACCCAACAAGATAGGAAATATGTTTACTTCAAGTCTGACAAATACAAATATCCAAATCACCATGAATGTAACATTTATATTACTCATGATTGTCTCATGGTTCTCCCTGCTGTAAGTAGTTTATTTTATTCATGTGGAATAAAATGAATATATATGCTAAAAAAGAGAAGTAGAAATTAAATAAACTCTAAATACATGCAAAAAATAAAGTTGAAGGTGGTAGCAAAAAAATAAATAAATAAATAAATAAATAAATAAAAAGAAAAGAAAAGAAAAGAAAAATGTCCTGCCCAAGAAATGACTCCCTGGGTTGTAATGAGAAAGAGTAATACAGAAGGAGGTGGAAGAGTAACAATGACAGACTTGTCCTCCTTATTTAGTGCTGATAACTTCTCTTACTCTATACGCTATAGGTCTTATGACCTGAAATCAAATCATTATCGTTTCTATGGTAGCTCAAATATATCGAAGATTAAACAGGTCATAGTTGTTGCTGTAGCATGTAGCCCCGCCCAGCACCATCTCTGTGTCAGAGTGAAAGCCCTCATGTCCGCAGATATTGGCAGTTAACTAGCCCACAGCTTCCAGCTTCCATTTGAGCTCCATTTTGAGAGCTGGCCTTGAATAAATGGCTGATAAGTATGAACACATTAATGGTCTGACTCATTGTCACATTTTATAATAACTTGGAAGAGCATTCAAGGTCTACAACTCTGCATCAGATGAACGTGTCGCTTTTGTGAACACTCCACAATTCAACTTCCTCAGTGTCCAATCCTTTCTACCTGACTCTACCCTCTCATTTGTTCATCCTCTTCCAAATTAGATTTTCCAAAATTATACTGCTATCTTAAAATTCATTTCCCAACCTGTACAACTTAGAACTTTTTATTTTTACTGTTTCTTTTTTTTTCTGGAAATGAATTTCAGGTGTTAAACACCTTCCTCTGGGTGGTTATATTGTGACTTGAAATCCATTGCTTTCTCTCTTGGGAATGCCCACTGTAGAACCTAAAATATCTTATCCCGATGTGGAATAATTTTATATGAACACATGTGATGACCTTAGCAAAATTGAAGTAAATGGAAATCTCTGAAAAAGCTGCCCTTATTAGTTCCCAGGCATAAGTATATCTATAGCAATAGATATGACTTCTTTTGTTATTCTCATGTCCTTTGAGTCTTTGCTTTTACTTTTTCAAATGCATGCCATGATAATGACTATAACTGCATGCAAAGAACAGTATTAAACTGATGCAAAATGTAAAGTTGAATAAGTAGTTGTCAGCACTTGAATCTTCTTTGATCACCTGTCTCAATTATTTCTCAACCGTCCCTTCCATTTCCCACCTGTTTTTTTCTTTACAAGCATTTACTTGACTAGTGTCTCTTAAAGCTTGCACTAACATAGTAGCTCTAAGAATGTCAGCATTAGGAGAAGCATGAGGAAATGAAGAAATGAGGAGAAAATGAAATAAGCTTTCAAGCAACTGCAATCTAGAAGCTACATACCAATTTAATAAAGTATGAAGCTATAGAGCCAAAATCTGTGTATGCAATTCCTTCACCATGTTGGTGTACAGTGGGGATTCTGACATTGTAAGAAAGAATCAATGTTAATTAGAGAGCCTGTGTAATTATTTTGTGTGTGGTAAATAAAAGATAACTAAAAGATACTCCAGAATTTCTCCTATAGGGATCTGTGGTAACATAATTATTTCTAATTTTTATTTTTAAAAGGCATGAAGATCAATTTTGTCAAGCAAGTTAAATGAGAAATTTGATTTAAATTCACATTATGTTTTATATGATTATACACTATGTCATCATTGTGTATCTACTTGTTTTAGCATGAATTCTATCACTGAGAAATTCAGCGTGTCTTGGGTTAAGCTAATTTCCTTTTGAACACCAGCTTGTTTGGAGTTTAATTGCTGCTTGTTAGCCTGAAATGGCTACATGGAACAAAATCATAATTTACTGTAATATGATATGATCCAGGACACAGCTAACTCATTGGGTTTATATGTGAGCTTGGATCTATAGAAATCAATTGCCAGGACAGATTGCTTAGTTGTTTTTGTTTGTGTAATTAAAAGGAAATACCAAGGTAATGGCAAGTAAGATTATCTAAGCTAGGTCCCCCACACTCCCTAGATGTAATTATGCATTAGAGTACTTTATTTCATGTTCTTCAGATTGACACTGGGAAGAAATTCTTGCTTACATATTTTATCTATAATACAGCATAGAGGAATACTTTCAGTCTAAACTCTCAATGCAGTATGGAGGACAGAAATTCTGTGGCATTAATTCAAAGGAATGGTAGCTTAAGTAGAGCAGAGCAACATAAAGGGTAGACTATATGCATATTCGAATTCCCCATCTGCACTACTTACTTACACTGAGGCTTTTCTGCATGCTTATTACCCAGGAACATTTTAATGAGGTGCTCACTTGCCGTACCTGAGCTAAATTGCTTCTCCCAAAAGAGTGTTTGTGATGTGATGCTAAAAGAGCAAAATAAGAAATTGGCTGAATATTTTTCATAAGTATGTTTCATATGAATTGCACTCTATGTACATCTCTATGAGTGTAACTCTATTTGAGGTTAACATGTAAGATTAATCATGCCTCAATATAAGGATATACTTTAAATAGAATTGAGTAATATATATAAGGTAAGAAAATACATGTTTTATATATCAGTTTTTGTTATGTTGATATAAAAGTTATGAAATGATAAATAATAAGATATAATAGTATAAATAAAAATAAATGTGTAAGTCATGAAAATTTCCCAATTACTTTCTGTAAGAAATGCACCAATAAATTTCTCAGGGCAGCAAGAATTTAATTAAACCATTTTGTATGTATCAGATTAAAATTTTAAAATAAGGAATAAAGAATATTAAAATCTTGCCTCCAAAACAACCATACTGATCATGCCACAAGAAGAAAGATAATGAGCAAAATGTGAACATAAATTTTAATAATGATTATCAATACATATACGGTGAAATAAATCAGTATAAGAAATATATCGAGGCATCAAAAGTGAAATATTTGTAAACATTTGTGTGATTTATGCTTTTGTACATTAAATCACAAGGCACAGACCTCTAAGACTGTTTATGAACACAGGAGATAATTTATGACATTTCTTAGACGATAGCTATACTCATTATATACACATGCTTTTCTTTCCTCATTTTCATAGAAGAAATAGTTTCTGAATTGATTTCAGTTTTCTTTGTTTGTTTCTTTGTTTCTCTCTTTTTTCTTCACTTTACATCCTGATCTTAGGTCCATCCCTCCTCACCTCCCAGTCCCACCCTCCCTCTATGGTATATCTTAAAATTTTTCAAGTATAATCCGTATATTCATTTAACATGTATTTTACGGTGTTTTGTTTATTTTACCTTACAGGCTACTTTCATATTACACCACTGCTGTCACAAGTGATAGGACTTCATTCTTCTTAAGGCTGATTAATATGCCATTTAAATATATACATACATATATATAAAGCCCTTCATCAAATGTCTGATACTAGTTTTGATGGGATTTCTTTGCTATTATAGATGTCCCAGAAAAAGCAGAAGCAATATTTTGCATAAACATACTTATCTCATTTCACTTAAGTATATAACAAATATTGAAAGTTTTGGATCATGTAGAACTCTATATTTTGATTTTTTTGAAAACTCTTTTCTGTTTTTTATGACATTATAGCTGTAATTATCTGAACGTTCATTAAAAAAAAGTTCAGTGGTTGCCCTTTCTCCACATTCTTGCCTACACCTGTTATCTTTTAACTCTTTAAAGTAGGCATACACACTAAGGTGAAGTGATACCTTCCTGTAGCTTTTGCTTTGTTTCCTTGATGATTGGCAATGTCGCACAGTTTTTATACTTCTTGTATTTATCTATATGGCAGTTTTTTTTTTGATTGGATTTCTTGTCGTTCCAGCTGACCTCAAACCCCACAAGAAGGTGAGGATGGTTTTTTTTTATCCTCTTCTTTTCACCTTCTCCATGCTTGGGTAACAAGCATGGGTCACCAGGCCTACATCTCTTTTTTCTTGTCTTTTCTCTACCTTTCAAACTTAGGGCTTTGGGAGTGTTAACCAGCTGCTCTACCAACTAAGCTACATCCTCAGCATTGTGTGCTGTCTTTTGAAGAACTCTATTTAGATTCTGCTTCTTGCTTCTTTTTTGTGTGTATTTAACTGCGTGTACACGTGTACATGGGGGTGAATGTATATCTATATGTGAGTATATGAACACTTGTATGTACGTGGATATGTAAAACAAAGTTTGCCATTGGGTAACTTCCTTAATTGTTCTTGAGATTTTATTATTTTTGAAACAGGGTCTCTTACTGAGCCTAGAACTCACCAATTCAGTTACAGTGGCTGGACAGCAAGCTCCAAGCATCCTCTTGTCTCCAACTACCTAGAGCTGGGCTTGCAGATTTCAAGGTCCACACTGGCTTTTCACCAGAGTGTTGAGTATCTGAACTTGGAACCTCATGCTTGCAAGACTGTGTTTGATTTAGCTTAAGGGAAGTAAAAAGGCCCACCTTAAATGTGACCAGCAAACCTCAGTGTCCCAGATACAGGGAAATCCAAAGAAAAAGATTTTGCATTTTGTTTGCTTGCCGTTGCCTGCTGATGAGCTCTATCTATGCTGCTGCTACTGGTGCTACAGATTCACTTACCACCCTTTGCTGACATCAGAACTCAGCTTCTTAGGTCTGCTAATGTGGACTGAAGAGTAAATGTTTCTGGGCCTTCAGTGCCAATGTTGGGACCGCTGAGTCATCAAACTTCATGATAGAGAAGCTGCCTCATCCTTTCCAAGTGCAAATAGCCATTCCTTTAAAAGTTAATTAGTTAAGGTAGATAAAATCTTCTCATGAAAGCACTACTTTAGTACAATCAAGTGGAATTTAACCCATAAATAAATGGATGGTTCACCATACATTATCAACACTTTGTCACATAAACCTATTTTTTAATGTTTTATTTATTCTTCCCTCGTATATTACATACCAACCGCAGTTTCCTCTCCCACCTCTTCTCCCAATTCCTTCCCCACACCTCCTCTCTAAAATTGTGCCTTCATTTCTTTTCATAAAAAAACAGGCTTCCCATGGATCTCAAACAAACATGGCATATTGAGTTGCAGGAAGACTAGGCATTTCCGCTCTTATTGAGGCTTTACAAGAAAGGGTCCGAAAAGCAGGCAAATAAGTCAAAGACATCCTCTGGTTACTCTATTAGGAGTCCCACAAGAAGACCAAGCTACACAACCATAACATATACAGAGGGCCTCGGTCAATCCTCTTTTAATAGGTATTCATTGTAATGAATCCTGACTAATGCAAGTATTTTGTAGTTTTACTGCTGACATCTGTCACCTTTAAGTCAGATTTATTCCTAAGTATTTTATTTGTGTAGCTATTGCAAACGGGCTTGTTTTCTTGATTTTTATTCAAGGTAAATAATTCAGCATTAATGCATATACATGCTAGACATTTGTATGCTAATTTTCTCCTGCAGTTTGACAAATTATTTTATTAGGTTTAATAAACTTGTTGTGAAGTATTTTGAGTTTTATCTGTTTAAGATCCTGTTACCTGCAAACAGTGGCAATGTGGCTTCCGTCTACTTTATGTCACATTTACTTCTTTTTCTGGATTGGTTACTCTAGCTAAGGCTTGTAGTGCTATATGATCCATTAACAATTTAATCTTCATTACTCATTATTGGTCAGGTCAGGTTTATATTTGTTATTTTATTTAGATAAGTTGTATATATCTAGAAATTTGTGTATTTCTTCTAGGTTATCAAATTTCCTGCTGTGTATCTGCTTATAGTAATATCTAAATTTTATTGGTATATCTGTGTTGCCAATGGTAATGGTTTCTATCTGGCTTAAACATTGTAACCCTTATTTATCTTTTTCTTAGGATAGTGAAATATTCATTAATTTTGCTTATCTTTTCAAAGACCCAGGACCTTATTTCACTGGTATTTAATATATTCTCCCATTACTAAATATTTTACATGTATTGATAGTTTTTACCATAATATTTACATTTATACATAAAATGTGCATTGACTGAGCAAATAATTCAGCATTTTTCCAATGTCAACTCACTAAGCTCACTTTCCAGTTTCTAGTGATCACTATTCTGACTGAAGCTTGACCCTCAGTTGCTGTTGTTCTCACATATAAAAGAGAAGATGCAATCCTTGTCATACTGGGTCTGGCTTTTTTCTTTACTATAATGTCCTCCAGTCCCCTCCTTTTTTGCCATGAATGCCAGGGGTTCATTACTTTTGTGGATGAATAATACATATTTGTGTATAGATGCTGTATATTCTTTATCAATTTATATTTTGATGGGCATCTGGACTGATTCCATGCCATACCTGTTATGAATAGTTTCACAGAAAACATGAATAAAAGGGTATTTCTTTGTTTTTCTGTCCAGGAGTGTGATAGCTGGATCATACGGTATTTATACTTTTAATCATTTGAGGAACTTTTGTACTCTTTGCCACAGTGGCTTACTTAGTTTAAAGTCCCACAGATGTTGTAGAGTTGATTTTTCTTCCTATATGTACCGGTACTTGTTATTTTTTATATTTGTTATTCTACATGAGGAAATATGCAATACAGCCTTGATTAACATTTCCCTGTTGGATAAAGAATGGTATTGAGTGCAATTCAAATTTGTATTGGTTATTTTTACTTAATCTTTTGAGAACTGTCTGTTCAAATCATCTGGCTAATTTTAATTGCACTACTTTTTTATGTTTTCATTTTTAAAACTATCATTTACTTTGATTCCCATGCTTTTGGAGGATTGCCTAGAAAATCATCACCTTTACCAATAGTTTGGAATGTTTCTCCCACATTTGAAGCCATCTCCATCAGGAGGTTCTTTGATGCTCACCATCTTCTTTGTGCTAGGCTGGATGTTGTCATGAGTTAACCTGTCTTGTCAAAGAAAGTCACAGTCATTCTGATATTTAGACCACACAAAGAATCAACAAAGAAAGAGAATTTCAGACAAGTCTCACTCATGAACATTCATTTGCAATACTCAATAAGATACTCAGAAACTGAATCCAAAACACATTAAATACACCACCCAACACTATCAAGGAGGCTTCATCCTAGGAATGCAAGGGTGCTTCAACATATGAAAACCCATCACTGTAATCTACCATATAAACAAACTGAAAGAAAAAAATCACACAATAATCTTATCAGATGCAGAAAAAAATCCTTTGACAAAATCTAACACACCTTCATGATGAAAGTCTTGGAGAGATCAGGGATACATGGCACATACCTAACCATAATAAAGAAAGTATACAGCAAGCCTATAGCCAAATTCAAATTAAGTGGAGAGAAACTCAAAGTAATTCCCTTATAATCAGGGACAAGACAACATTTCCCACTCTCTCCATATCTCTTCAATATAATATTTGAAGTTGTAGCTCAAGCAATAAGACAACTAAAGATCAAGGGGATACAAATTGGATAAAACAAAGTCAAAGTATCACTATTCATAGATGACATGATAGTATACATATATGACCCCCAAATTTCAACCAGAGACCTCCTACAGTTGACAAATACCTTCAAATGGTTGGATACAAGATCAAATAAAAAATTCAGAGCCCTCCTATATACAAACAACAAACATGCTGAGAAAGAAATAAGGCAAACTACACCCTTCACAATAACCACAAATAATAAAATGTGTTGGTATATTTTTGAAATGCTTTTTTTCAAGACACCTTCTCCTGGAAGGTTAAAATTATTAGCCTAACCTGAAATTTCAAAAGTCTGTTTAACTCAATGCAGAGAAAAACAATATGGTTATCAAATTTACTTAAAAATTGCTATTTATACAGTGTTCTTATTTGGGGATTCCCCCAGTATCAAGAATGGGTAAAAAAGTAAATAAACTTAATTTACAAACCAATAGCATAGGAACTATTATCTATTGAATACACATGATGCACCAAGATTTATTCTGAACAGTTTCATGCATTGTCGTTTAATCTTCACAACAACACCACCAGATTAGTCCTTCACATTTATTTTACAATTGAAGAGGAGATATTTCAGAAAACAGAGCACTATATTTTAGACCACAATTATATTACTTAGACCTGAATGTCATGTAAAGCTCATGCTTATTCTTCAAGAACACACACACACACACACACACACACACACACACACACACACACACACACACACACATATACATGCCCTAAGTATATACAGATTTGAATTGGGAGGGAGTATTGGAAGAAAGAAATGTCTTCTCATTTAATCAGCATTTCTTTGACTTGTAACCTCTCCATGACTTTTAGTACCTAAATTAGTTATTCCTGCTTCATAAGTCATTGTCTCAGTCTTGGAACCAATTTTTCTGCATCTGGAAAATTACGCGCTTTGAGAAGCCAGTGATCCCCATCCTCAATTGCTTTGGACTTTAGTTCACCAGTTCATATATTTGTTTGACTCATTGAGTTCTGCTTTCTTTCCAGTAATACCATTTTCCCAAACCCTTATTTCTTCCTGCTTTAATTGGATGACTTTTGATTAATAACATTGCTACTTGACCCCAAGGACACATCAACTATATCCTTTCCTTGAGAATGCTCAGGAGATGACCAGATGATTCCAAAACTTGTAGCACGGATCATTGTACCCTTAATCCCAATGGCACTTTGTAGACCATAGATCTACTTTAAAAATAATTTTAAATTCTGTACAACAAATATTGTTAATAACAGTAATGCCTGTTACAAAACATTATATGTGTTTCTGTTTGAGCTATATATTAGAAGATGAATATCTAAAGTTGATACAAACCAGCTAGTCCTCCCAATCAGTCCACTTCTCCAGAAATATAATCATAAAGCTTGTTTATCACCAGAGAAGATTACGTTCCCTGTAGACTATGTTCTAACTAGGTAAGGAGTCTGGATGTTCTAACTCTTCTCCATCTATTGTGTACAGCCCCTTGGAGAATAACTTCTTCCAATACATCACAATCTGGATTTTCTCATTGCATGAAAGACTATTCTCTGGAGTGTTATTATATTTGATTTCATCACATATGTCTTCAAAAAATTGGCTTTGGCCAAATGTTTTCCTTGAGAACTTTAATTTTCTTCACAGTACAAATCAATTTGAGAGTAACCATGTGCTTGGATAAAGTAAACAATATAGCAATCCAAATCCAAAATGTGTACTGCAGTAAATGAGCAAGGGAAAAAATGCCTAGAGAGGAAGCCATGGTATGAGAATTGAAGACCTTGGAGATCATTTCAGAATGCAGGAAAGGAAATTAAAGACAAGAAATATGAAATGACTCATTCAAATTTGTTACTGAGCCACAAGGAGAACACATGTGATGGGAAAGCTGTCATTGAGGTCAAAGGAGGCATCACATCCCTTGAAGCTTGAGTTATGACATGGGCGCTGGGCTCTTGACCACCGAGTCATCACTTCAGCCTCCAACATTTGCATTTTAAAGCCATTTTTCCTTTTTTCACTTCAGCTATTTTCCCAAGTATGATAACTGTCAAATCCTATAATGAAGACCTGTAACATTTTTAGACTTAAATCATTGTTTGAAACTGCAGTGAATGCACTCATGCCACAGAATGAGTCCAATAAGACCTTTCCTTGGTAGATTGTGTTGGAAGAGATGCTGGATGTGCTTATGAGAGAGATTTGATATGCTGTCCAATGAACAGCCTTATGGTTAAAGGTAAAGAACTTCAGGCTTTCTGAAACTGCATATTTAAGCAAATTACTATTTGTTCTTTGAGAAATGTGCTTCAAAAAGTTGTTACAGCATCTTTTTTTCTCCCTAGCAAAGCTTCGATGACTGTGTAATGCTCATATGTAGATGTGTCAATGCAGTCACCAGGCTTCATAGATGATTTCTGACTGTTGTTCTCCTACACTGTGAGAAATAGGAGAGGAAATTGTTCGTGTTGTGAAAATTTAACTTATCTGGCACAAAATAGGAGCCAAAAATAGCTGTAGAAATGGACTAAATTTGGGTCTAGAAGTTCAATTGTGATTAGTTTAGTAATATAAAAGAAAAAAATGGAAAAGAGTGGACCAGAAAGATGGAGTACTACTATTTCATAAGAAGAAATTAAATTGTATCACATTATTTTACTTCTAACTTTACATATGTAGTCTCATTTCATGCCTAGTGTTCCCATTTTAGGTTGAATACACACACACACACACACACACACACACACACACACACACACACACATATATATATATATATGATTAATATATTTGATGAACATACACGTTTTTGATGAGTATATATGATGATGAGCAGAGAAACTGATTAATCTGTCCATAGTCGCAGAGGCAGTAAGTGGTACAGAAAGAATTCAGACTCTATTCTTATAGCCTTTCGACACTCCTTTTCTGAATAATTTTTTTCTTTTCCTTTTTTTTGTTGTAAATTTTGAATTATAATTTATTCACATTACATTCCAATTGTAATCCCCTTACTCTTATCTTCCTGTTCCCTCCCTTTCCCACTCTATTCCCCACCCCAGACCTCTGACAGGTGGGGTCCTTCCTTCCCAACCATCTGACCACAACCATCAAATTTTGAATATTCTTTGTACTTCACTTCTTATAAAATACATTTATAATTTCCATTCCCCAGAGCAAAGTAAATAAGGGAGGGAAGAAGGGGGAGGGATGATAAAGGATAGAGAGGGGGAAACAAGACAGAACATCCGTGACAACTTTATCCCCATAGGGAGTGACATGCCTTTCCCTGGGTGATAGGGTTTGCACATTTCTGTCCACTCCCAATCTGTATGCTGAAAGCCTTGCTCTCAATGTTATGTTATTGGAAGGCATGGCCTTGTGGACATGATAGAGTATGGGGTTCTCACAAATGAACTACTGTTCACAGAATAGGTCCAGAGAGCAGTTTTGTTCCTTCCACCATGTGACTATGCAGCAGGAGGGCACCATCAGTGAACCAGAAAATGATTCTCCCAAGACAATGACTCCTCCTTTGTCTGGATGTTAGGCTTTTTAACACCCAGAACAGGAGAGAAAGGACTTCAAGTTTGCCAAGGTCAAAGGGCACAATGGGTCATGGCCTCCCTGGCCAGAAGGGAGAAGCTTGGAGAACAGGGTGTTGTGAGAAGAAAAGGTGAAAAGGGAGAAATTGGAGGGCTCTGATCGCCAAGAAAACAGATTGTGAGCCTCAATGCAAAGAGACTCTACTGGAATTGTTCTTTGTGATTGACAGTTGAGAAAGCATGGAGCCAGCTAGAGAACTTCCAGATCATATAAAATTTTGTGGAGCCTCTGGATATCTGGGTAGCCCCTGTTCTTGCCACAGGCTGCATAGATATAATCAACTACAGCCACAAGGTGGAGAAGGTGGCTAGCCTGAAGCAAAACTGTCACAAAACATAAATAATCATGAAAACACAATTTGTATCTAGAGCATATTTTTCCATTTTTATTTAGCTTTATAATCAATCCATGTTTTACTATATATAAATACATTGTCAAATAATTTATTACTTAGATGTCTGATTCTCAGAAGACTTTAGCTAAAATAAGTACTTCTCTGTGATTTGGTAGATAGCATTGTTTATTCATATTCATGCATTCATATGTATGTCATAATTGTGTAATATTTGTGAGAATATATAACAATATATTTAATCATTGTGCTGGCTATGAAAAAAGGACAGATCCAGCAATTTCACTACTGGGTGTTTATTAAAAGGAAATTAAATCACTATGTCAAAGAGACATCTGCATTCCCATGTTTATTGCCTCATTATCCACAACAGTTAATATGTGGAACCAACCTCAGTGCTCAGGAACACATGAATGTATAAAGGAAAGATAAAATATATGCACAAAAGAGTATTACTCAACCATAAAAGGTATGAAACCCTGTCATTTGCAGCAAGTTATATTAATACAAATAAGGCAGACACATAAATATAAGGCCTGCTTATTTTTCTCATATGCAGATAGTTACAGAAACTTTTCATCTATGAGAGATTGATAAGAGGGAAGTGGTTGGGACTTGATCACTGCACACTTTACGTACATATGGAAATATTACATAGCACACCACAATACTCACAATTAATTTGTCTTAATGTAAATTATGAGCTCCTTTTTAAAATTAATTTATTTTTTTATTAATTTATTCTTGTTACATCTCAATGTTTATCCCATCCCTTGTATCCTCCCATTCTTCCCTCCCTCCCATTTTCCCTTATTCACCTCCCCTATGACTGTTCCTGAGGGATTACTTCCCCCTATATATTCTCATAGGGTATCAAGTCTCTTCTTGGCAACCTGCTGTCCTTCCTCTGAGTGCCACCAGGTCTCCTCCTCCAGGGGATATGGTCAAATGTGAGGCACCAGAGTACGTGAGAAAGTCATATCCCACTCTCCACTCAACTGTGGAGAATGTTCTGACCATTGGCTAGGTCTGGGAAGGGGTTTAAAGTTTATCGCCTGTATTGTCCTTGGCTGGTGCCTTAGTTTGACCAAAATACATATTAGTGTTTTAATCCTCAACATAAATAAAAATGTTCATGTGTAGTGGATATAAGCATGGTTTTATTTTCACTCAAGTGTAGGATATGTAATAGATGTAAACATGTTTTTGTTTTGATCCTAAGTGTGGGATGAGGAACAGACTTGTGAGAGAGCCGGTGACATTTACCCACTTGGAGGTCAAGCCACCTCGTGTAGGATCTTGGTTTTTTTCAGCTGAAAAAATCCTAGTACAGACTCTGAGAGGATATATATATGCCCAAAACAGGAGGCAGGGCCTTTTGGGTCTTGGTATTGTTTGGCTGTTCATTACTCCACTTTGAGACACTCCAGGAGAGAACTGCTCCAGTGAAGGCTTCGAGGCTCCGGGATCTGGCTGCTGTTCCATGTTCTAACAGCAACATTGGCAGAATTGCTGGTCTGCTGAAATCCTGCTGACTGCATCAGGGGAATCACTCCCAGGGACCAAATTCATAAAGGTCTACTTCTCCTGTTCCCATAAACCTCCTTTCTCTCCTATCTAGGGTAGGTGGGTTGGAAGAGAAGTATAAGCATTAAAGAACTCCAAATAATGTAGGTTTGGAAAAGTTGGAGTCTACTAACATGAAAACCCAAATGACTGTATACTGAAGGCTCAAGAATTAATGGTCATTTAGATGAGGGATGGATAATTGGTACTGAAAGACAGCTGAACCGTCAAGTTCTAGTGCACCATAGTATAATGTAGTGGCTACAATTCACACTAACTTACTATATATGTTATGAATAACTTCAAGTTTGAAAGATAAAAAGACAAGTCATGGGATGTATAATTTCTGTCTAGGTAAATGTGCAGTGAGTGTGGATATATAAGTATTACATTGTACTTAACACACATGTGGAAATATTATGTGGTAATTAAAAAGAAAATGTCAACTGGATTAAAACACAAGGGAAAGACTTTAGTAGTCCTTTCCCTAGTACTGATAGAAAATGAACAATAAATACATGAGAGACATTTAATGTTGTTAATGGTTTCAAAATACAAGTGAAAGCAATCAGGAAATAGCACTTAACATGTACTAGGATGGTTAGGATCTAAATGCTGGCAATAGGCATCTGCTGGAGTGTGCAGAAACTTGAGCTCTTGTGTACTGATAGCAATAATGTGAAATATGTAATCACTTTAGAAAGGAATTTGGAGGTTGGAGAGGAGGCTCAGTGATTAAAGCATTTGCTGCTCTTGCAAATGACCTGCGCTCAAATCTCAGGGCCAAAATGATGGCTAACACCCAACCATAACTAGTTCCAGCAGATCCGAAGCCCTCTTCTGACTCCCTTAGGTACTGCACACACACAGTACATGTTCATAGACGCAGGATAAACATTCATACACCTAAAATAAAATAAATAAATCTTAAAAAGTAGAGAGAAGTTCAAGAATCATGAAAAGTCCAGTATAGAGTTGTCAGGTAACAACAATTTCTTTTCCCGGGAGTGGAAACATCTCTACACAAAGATTTCTACACAAACTTTTATAGAGTTTTATTTTGTAAGAAGAAAAATCAGAAAGAATTCAAATGGTGAACAAGACAATGAAATGTGTATATTCACGTAATGGTTTATTATTTAGTGCTAGCCATTAGATAATTAAAAGTTTTATTTAGCAATTAAAAGAAGTGAAATATTGATACATATTGAATATAAAAGTGAAATAGTTATGTTTTCCAAGAGGGGTCAGGCCAGGTGTGGTGGTGCATGCTTTTAATCCCAGCACTTGTGAGGCAGAGCCAGGTGGATCTTTGTGAGTTTGAGGCCAGCCTGGTCTACAAGGTGAGTCCAGGACAGCCATGGCAACAGAAAGAAACCCTATCTTGAAAAACAAAAAAAAAAAAAAAAAAAACCAAAAAACTGAAACATCAACATGGGTCAGTAAAAAAAGTATGTTAAGTGAAATAAAACAACCATAAAAATCATATATGTGTACAAATTATGTATATAATTACATTTATAAAATATACAGATAGTTAAGTTCATACATGCAGGAAATAGATTGACATTTGATAAGGGCTATGGGAAGAGGCAGAATGAAAATTTACAGGTCAGAGAAACTTATCTTTGCAGTGGACAGCAGTAAATGGAGAGGAAACATTCTAAAATGTTTTATCTGTGTAGAAATAAGAAATTTTCCTTATCCTGGGAAGATATGGAAAAACCAAACTTGATATTAACTTATCATGTTCCAAGCTTGCACTCATGCTACAATGGGAGAGCCTGGAAAAAAAAAAAAAAAAACGTAATATCACTGAATATCTCAGTATCCACTTATGGGAAACATTTTCAGTCTCTTGGTTCAAATTAGACTTCTGTAATAACCACAATCACCTGGTTTGATGATGTTTCATGAATGAAAGCCAAACACAAGTAAGAGCAGGAAAAAGATCTTCAACAAACAAGTATTCCGCAGCATTCAGAAGACTACATATAATTGTTTTTATGTGTGTGTTTCCATGTATGTGGGAGTGTGTGTTGTGTGGGTGTGTAAGTGTGTGTGTTCTGTATGTAAGTGTGTGTTGGGAGTGTGTGTGTGTTGGATATGCATCTTGTCTGTCTGTTGGGTGTGTGAATGTGTATGTTGGGTGTGTATGAGTGTGTGTTAAAGTGTTCATACACATAAGCAGAACAGTTCATTTTGAAGACAACATTTATGCAATGGGAAAAGGGCAAAAAAGAAAGGTATCAAGATATTTTAAATAGGTGTAATTCCCCTTATCAGTGTAGATGTGACAAACTCACAGGGACCTACCCCTAGAAGATGAGCTTCAGGCAAATAACAATTGCTGAGAGAACTGGGGAGGGATGAATTAGTTTTCCCCAGGGATGATCCCCCAGCAAATAATCCAATATCTAATGGTCAGTCCTAGAAACACACATATGTAGGTAACGTTGAGCAGACTCAACAGGCCATATTTTATATCTATTTGTTTATATGCATATAAATGAATGCAGTAGTAAAATGAATATGTGAATTTAGGAGAGAGGTATAAGATGGCTATGGGAAGGGTAGGAATTAGGAGAGAGGGAAGACATGATGTACTTACATTTTGGTCTTTTAAAAAGGACATCTTGCTAAAGCACAGAACTCTGAAGACAAAGAAAGGAGGATCTCAGTAACTTTGAGAACAGCCTCGTCTACGTAAAAATTTCCAGGCCAGCCAGTACTACATAAAGAGACCCTATCTTAAAAATTTTAAGTAAGAGGTAAAGTGGTAGGGGGTATGGAAAGACTTAAAATGGAATGAATTGAGGGGAGGATTTGACCTAAATGTATATAGAAGTATGAAAATATATACTGAATTTTTGTCACCTGCAATATATGAATATATATTCATCATATATATTCATATATGTAACATTATCAAACAA
This sequence comes from Acomys russatus, assembly GCF_903995435.1. Lineage (NCBI taxonomy): Eukaryota > Metazoa > Chordata > Mammalia > Rodentia > Muridae > Acomys > Acomys russatus. Next base: position 91,986,749 of record NC_067169.1, on the reverse strand, counting down.
TAAAAAGCAAAACTAACTAAACATAAATAAAAACTCTAATTTTAGGCAAGAAAAACGTAAATATTTACTCTTTTGGGGGAACAAATAATGCTCTCAAAGTAACCTACTGTATAGCATTATAAGACAGATGAGCAAAGTTTCCAAAGTCTCACAAATATCAACAATGCACCACTGAATTTATTTTCTTTTTAATTATTAGTTTTTTCCAATGTAGATAACTTTTCTTTTTTTATAATTTAAAAATGTTTCAAGTGAGTATAGTCATCATACATTGTAGAGTGTTACATAAGATCATTTTCTTCCAAGTAAATATTGTATGTTGAGCATATTTCTACTTCATACTTTCCATTTTAAAAAATAATAAAGATGAGCACTATATAGAATATCTTCTATCTTGATGACATTATTGGAGTATAAACAATATGTGATAAATTGCGCTTTTTGTATTTAAAACGTATATGTTGACAAACGTTCCTATCTGTAAAGAGTACCATAATTAAGACAAAACAAATTTAAAAAATAAAGAAGTTTCTGTTTTGCGATCCTTCCCTCCCATTCTTCCCTAACCCCTACCACAATGATCTCTAACTGCAGCCATAATACTGACCCCACATCCCTTCAGAAACTGTTGATTTTCTTCCTGTGTCAATAAGTTACTTGCAGTTTGGGCATTAACGTAGTTTTTCTTTTTCTGAATTTACTCCTAATTTTCACTTTTCCCATATTTATAAAATGCATATATATTGCTTTGTATACTAATAATTCTTTTCATTGCTCATACTACAATTTGTTTAACATTTCCTATTTGTGACTTTTGAGGGTTTTAGTCATTCTTATTTACCAAGCTGTTATACAAAGCTTTGTGTGGTTGTATTTTTCTATTTGTTGACTAATATTCGGAACCATTAACACACATTATTATAATGCCAGGAGTTGGAGTTTATAGTTTTTCCTCAATAATAAATACTTTCTTGAGGAGTCATATAAATGTTGTGCAATAGGATGGCAAAACTAGTGCTTGTTTGTGTTACTCCTGTGTAAGAACCTTTCAAATCAAATCACAAAGTAACAGAATTCGATGCTCGTTTTGTCAAAAAACGAAGTCAGTGTTTTTTTCTTTTATTTAAACCCCTTCTTATATTAATGGTAGGTACCTCTAAGTTGTAGGAAAATTTTCTCTTCATATTCTCCATTTTCAATGTTTTGTATTCCATTATGTACATAATTTGGAAAGAATGAAATTTCTCAATATGTCCTCTAAATAGTAATTTTAAATATATATTATCATATAATATGATTATTTGTAATCTATTTCATTTATGTTATATCTGAACATCATATTAAATTTCTGTGACATTCAGATTCTTAAAGTCTCTTCAAATAATTAATTTCTGTTTGTAATCAAATAAGGTCGGCCACAGTTTTCCTAGCAAGTCCTTAAATGTCTCAGATAGCTGTATATTTTAAGGTGTTTAAACATATGAATTTGAGTACATTGCCTTCTGTGAGAAACACTTTATTATGCAACATGTATGAGCCTCATAAATCCTAAATTTATTACATTATAATGGATCAAAGTTGAAATTAGTTGACTTTTGAAATCATTGGAAAGAGTTTTTGGGAAAACACTGCTTTTATGCTGTAATTTATTGAAGTTCTTTTCCAAATCTTTTTTTCCTTTGGCTATGAAAATGCCTTACAAAATATTGCTCCAATGCAGGACAAGTTAATGTAGAAATAATGTAGAAATACTAGGTGAGTTTTCTATTTTTTCATGATCTTTAAACATACATTTATTTATTCATTTTTCCTCCCGCCTTACTTTTTCTCTCTGTCTCTGTCGGACTCTCTGTGTCTGTCACTGTCTCTCTGTCTCTGTCTCTGTCTCTGTCTGTCTCTCTGTCTCTCTGGACATGTATGTGTTCCACAACATACGTGTGGAGGTCAGAGGACAACTTGCAGCAGTCGGTTCTCTTTTTCCATGTGGCTCCAGGTATCAGACACAGGTTGTCAAGCTTGGCAACAATTGTTTTTAGCTTGAGTCATCTTGCTGGTTTCTTGTTTCTATCTAGTTCTCTTTGTCGCACCTGGTGATATGTTAACATGGCTGTCTTGAGGAGACCTAGCAAGAAGTCTCCTCTCCAATGTGTTTTGGGAATGAGCAAGACCTTGGTTTAATGTTTTCAGCCAGTGAAAGAGAGGATTCAAGAATTCGAGAAACATTTGAAAATGAGTAAAAAAGGTTAAGTTTCTAATGATGCCCTCTAAGTGTCTTTTGTATTAGACTCAAGTCAAACCTTTCTCACATTTCTGACTAAAATGCATAGCTTTACCACCAAGTCATCTTAGACAGCAAAATGCCAAATACATAACTTTGGGTCCACGATCTCAATAAATTCATGTGTGGTAGAATAAAAGATCACAGATTTTAACCAAAGCTTTGTTTTTCGTGGGTTTTCTTGCTTATGTAATTTTTAAAATTTATGTGTAATAACATAAATGTATATGCTAAAAAATAAAATAAAATCTTTAGAAGTGAAAAAAGGCTATTAATAAATCAGTACAATTTTGCACATAATATGCCAGTTACTCCGGAAATGGAGATAAATATGACATTGAAAGATATAATATGAAAAACTGATGCATATGCACAGAACAGTAATGTTGTAATAACTGATACATTTAAATATATAATAATAATTACTACCAGTAGAATTTTTGTTTAAAGGAGTATTAAAATTTGTAGCCATACTAACCTACTTAATATTCAGTACTGCTTCAGAATTCCCATGAATTCAACATTTTAATTAGCTTTTCAAATAAAAAATAAATTTGACATCAGATACTAAACCATCATTTTTTTAAAAAAGTGAGATATAAAGTAAAATATTTGAAAGAACTGTTTAATTTAATTACACTAAGGTTATTACTAGATGCCAATTAGTAACTTTTTAACCATAAGAAATAAATATAAAGTACAAGTCAGTGATTTAGGATTAAACCAAAAACCTTATCATTTCTTTGAATTATCACCTCTAGCTTTTTTTTAACAGTAAAATAAATTGACCTAGCATATTTAGTATCGCTGTTATAATCATATTTAAATAATCAATACTATCAAAACATAAAATAATTATTTTGATTATACAATGGCTGAGTCTTGCATATAAATGATTTATTGTACTTTTAGAATTTTGAATGAAAGGGTACAATAAGTATTGTAGTGAATTAGAAAAAATTTGAAAATCTGCTTGGCTTTCTAAATGTAAGAAAATTTGTAAGGCTTTTAACTGTAAGAAAAATGTATCTTGATTTTAAAAATCATCGGTATCTTAAAACAGGGGAAATAAGTAAGATAGACAAATATAATTCGTTGATAATTTACTCAGTATCTGTCCCTTTAGGGGGACATCTTCCTGTTATCTTACTGTTTACTCTGTGGCTTCTGTGGCTTCCATGCCACTATGTTTAGACTTGAGTTTTGTTGGGACATGTGCTGTTACTACCCCCATGTGGCCTCTAATTAACATGCAGTTGTGACTACCTTCAAATAGAGATTTTATATTTGGACAGCTTTAACCTAAAGGAAGATTAAGTTATAGTTTTCCACTTTATCTGACTTATCAAGAAAATCTTAGCATTGGTTGTTTGACAAGAAACTCCATTCTGCCTGAAACCCATTATAGTGAGGCCTATACTGGAAATTAATTTTCTTGTCTTTTCCCTTTTGAGCCCATGATAATTCATTTGTTTTCTGAACTCTTATATATCTTTGTGACCCATACTCTGTGCTGAATTTGGCATCCATTCTATACCTACTCATTTATACGATTTTCGTATCTACTCTTTGAGACGAATAAGTATCCAATTATAGAATTATGTGCTTAGAGAATGAAAACAATGGCTCCATCCGTATTTTTCCAAACAATGACATCATGTGTCCTGCTCCTTGTAATATTTTTATGTATTTTATGTAATATGGCATTTTATTATTAAAAAACTAATTGATTGTATAAATCTTTTTAGGAACCACTGTGCTCAATGCTAATCTAAGGTAAAAATTTAAACATATATCAAATAGAGCAATTGGTTGCACCCATTATGTTTGGTCACTGTAGTACCTGCATGTCTTAGAGGCAATTCTCTGTAGTGGAAGAGAGGGTTTGTAGCTGTATGATATTCATGATGGCCGTTTTCCTTCAGTAGCATGCAAAGTATCTTCCATCACCGTGAACACTAATCTGTAGGGCTGAATCTTCTCATCCAACAGCAGTTTGATTTCTCCACGTGTGATACCATAAGTAGCGTCTTCAACAAGAGAGCTTTACTGTCAGGTTTGTGGCGGGGGGGGGGGTTAACTAAAGGCATTGGCACTATGCCTGTGATGTTTGGGATTCCCTTGGCTGGTGGCTCAAGAAGCTGTAGCTCATTTCTGGCAATGGAGGTTTTTCTTGATGCATATTATATCTGGTCTGGGCGTTGTCTTCCTCACTATTATATTTAAGGGCTACTCCATGACCTGGAACCCACTCCTGACAAAGCAACTAAGAACTTTGAGTTTAGACAGGTTATGAGCCTAGGAAAAGGCCTACTACTATTAATCTGATTTAAAGAACACATAAAAGTAGAGAAGCTTCTTCTTGTAATATGTGGTGATGATAACAGAGACTCACAACTGGACAATGTACAAATAGTGAAATACTCTGAAACAGAAGTACCTAAATAGAATGTCTTTATTCAACTCCTTCTCTAGAGGCTCAGAGAATCTATGCAGAAGAGGAAGCAAGAAGATTGTAAGAGCCAAAGGTGATGGATGACTCCAAGGAGACAATGTTTTCTCGACCTAACAGCACTGATACAACTATCACAGTCAGAGACTGTGACGGCACTTACAAGACCTGCTCAGGCTCAAACCAGACAAAATCCCAGCATAGAGAGGAGAAAAGGGACATAAAGTCTGACTCAATATCCAAGATGCTATTTGCAATTGATATTTGTTTGTAAAGAGAAAATGAGCCCTCTGCAATGGCGTGTCACCGGTTATATCAATCAATATGCTCCAAAGCAAACTCTACGCCCATGAGTAAGCACATGGACAACATAAAATGCTGGGTTTTGAAAGCTTTTTTTTTGTTTTACTGGTTTTGTTTGTTTGCTTGCTTGCTGTGATTTTCATTTTGGAAGTTTTTCAAGAGGGAGAGAGAAAGAACATGAATTGGGTGAGTAGGAAGGTGGAAAGGCGCTGGAAGGCGATAAGGAGGGAAAAGGACCTTATGAAATGTATTGTATGGGGGCCTGGAGAGATGGCTCAGAGATCCTGAGTTCAATTCCCAGCAACCACATGGTGGCTCACAACCATCTACAGTGTGATCTGACGCCCTCTTCTGGAGTGCAGGTGTACATGGAGGCAGAACATTCTATACATACAATATAAATAAATAAATAAATGTTTTTAAATGAATGAAAAATCTTAATAAAAAATAGGGGCCTGCTCCAAGAAACTGAAGTGTAGGTAATGGTTCTGAGATATCCCCTCCAATCTGCATACCCAGGAGATGGCTGAGCGGACCCCTAGTTCATGCAGGGCATCACCTTGGTGGTGGAGAAGCTTTTACAACAGATGCAAGACAAGTTTCGGGTCATGCCAGACCAGATCCTTGGAAGGAGTGATGACTTGAGCAGTCGCATTGATGATCTGGAGAAACATATCTCTAACCTCATGACCCAGGCTGGAATGGAAGACCTGAAAGGTGAAAACAAGGTAGCTGCTGTGCAGAAGAATTGAGGGCAAGGGAGAGAACCAACTGCTGATAACTCACACTGAGTCCAGAATGACATTTTCCCAAGCTAAGAGAAAACCAAGTTGCTTTCTGTAACTACCATGTGTCAACAAGTTTGTAAAAGTGCCTTCTTACCACAGGCTGCATAGTCTTTAGAGTACCCGCGCTCCCCTACTTTCTCAACCTTGCTATCGTCATATCTTGGTCAGTTCTCTTAATTACTAAAATTTTTGAGGTTTCTGCATAAGCTTGAAAAACACTTTAATAATTTTTCTGAAGTCCTTTCTCCACTGTTCTTTCATGGTGGTTGCTGTTAGAAAAAGTGTGAGCAATACATTTCCAAGTGGCCGAGACCATTGAATAATTCTTTCTGCAAAAGTGTCTATCAGAATTTGCATGTGACTCTAGTAGCTCTGGTAGGGCCTGCAGTGCTCTGATGGGATGTCAGAAGCCAGTGACTCTGTCCTCCCTTGGAGCTACTGACTGAAAGGGAAGAGACCAAGAGACCCAAGGGAGTCCACTGGTAGTCACATGCCTGAACAGTGCCCATTGACTGGTGGGAAGCTCTGGGTTTTAAGAAATACTGTTTTACTTGAACTGTTTCTTGTCTAAATTCTTGCATAGTGAGTTCTGTTATTGATTAATGAGGATAGATAATAAACTTTACATTTGGAATTCTGGTGTCTGGAGGCTTAGCCTCAAGGCCACTTTTGAAAACCTGGAAGGCAATCTATGCCCTTATTCCCACCAAGTGATTTCATACAATTTAAAAAAGATTAAATATTAAAATAGGAATGTTTTGTGTAGGCATATGTGCATATTCATGCTGATGCATGTGTGTATGCATGCATGGGGAAGCTAGAAGACAGGTGTGGTCTACCTTGTTTTGTGAAACAGTCTTTCTGGTCTGAAACACTCCAAAGCAGGTGAGGCTGAGTAATCAGTGAGCTCCAAGGATCTTTCTGTCCTTCCTTTACCAGCTCTAGGATTCCAGATGTATGCATCCACACTCAGCGTTTCTATGTGGATGTTGGGAATAAGACTTATGTCCCAATGCTTGCACTACAAGCACTTTAGTGACTGGCCTGTCTCTCCAGCCCTCAGATAGGACTCTCTACAATGTGGATGTCAACAGATGCATCTAAAGTTGCCTCCTGCATTCCTCTCAGTATACTGTTAGCAAACAGAGATTAGGAAATTCAGTGAATTGTTATGCCATCTTATGTGAGTGTGGCTATACCTGTTCACATTCTCAGTTTGCGTTAAGTGTACAGCTTGGGTGTAAAATACTCGTTAGCTGGATGATGAATCCTTTCTCAATAATAAAAAGCTATAACCCACAGCCTGTAGAAGGAGGAATCCATGGTCATGACTAGGTTCTTTAAAACATAATCATAATACACATTAAGTTCACTGCAGATACAAATTTCCCCTAACATGCTATCATATAAGCTTTCCTGTCTGTTCCCCACATTACCTGAAGGTGGCATCCTTTCCATAAACTGATTTTTCAGGTCTTGAAAGAAAGGCTTTTCCATCTTACATGCATACATAACGATACAAATATCAAACAACTAGAACTGAATACAGCATCTACTGGAGTCCATTAAGCTAGAAAATTTAGATACTTTATGTGCATCTCAAAGAAAACAATGAAAATGAAAATATGAGTAAATGTCTTCATATAGCTACATTAATGAGAATCAGACAAGATAAATACAGATTGTGTCTTTAAAATAATTTTTATGCTTTATCAGAGGATAAGCTAAAATGCTTCTAAAGTTTTGTGTGAGGACAGTAATTATGGATGAGAAGGAGCTGCCACAGTATAATAAATGTAGCTTCAAAAGTAGATACATGGCACTCTGCTTTGTGTATATGCCTTATGACCTGGGTTTGCTCTCCAGAGCCCACATAAGGGTAGAATGAAAGAACAAACTTCACAACATTGTTCTATGTCATTCACACCTGCACCATGGATGGAGCTTGCACCTGCATGCACACACAATAATATAACTGAAAGAGAGAGAGAGAGAGAGAGAGAGAGAGAGAGAGAGAGAGAGAGAGAGAGAGAGAGAGAGAGAGAAGAGGCAAAAAATAAGAGAAGAAAAGAGGAGAGGAGAGGAAAAATGAGGGTCAGAGAGAGAGAGAGAGAGAGAGAGAGAGAGAGAGAGAGAGAGAGAGAGAGGGAAGAGGCAAAAAATAAGAGAAGAAAAGAGGAGAGGAGAGGAAAAATGAGGGTCAGAGAGATGGTTCATCAAGTTGAATAACTTGCTGTCCAGTATGATGACCATTAAACTTTACACCCTCTCTGTGGCATTGATGCTCACATGTACACCTCATACACACATAAACACAGAATTATTAGAAAAGCTTATTTTTAACATATTACGTAAAAATGTCTTTAAAGAGAAAATTTTCTAGCATTATTGTTGCACACCCTGTTTAAAGGGACCTTTTACAAATGTTCCATATCTTCCACAAGAGTTATGGACAAAGAGGAACTTCTAATGTTTAGGGATTGTTTTAGAATGTCAGCAACATATTTGTTGCTATATCTTCTCAAATTATGAATTTTAAAATCAGTGAAAAAATAATACTAAACTCCAATTTTCTCTTTCTTTGGATATTAAATGCCCACACAGGAACAAAATATCAGAGGTGGCATTTTAGGATGGGATTAAACTTTACATTGTGTGACACAGAGATACTATTAAAAGGCTACCAAAGCTGTCATTTTATATATATATATATATATATATATATATATATATATATCAAGAATGTAAAACATATTCTTTTGATAATAAAAAGACAAGATTGGGTGAGAATTCTCTGTGCTGAGCTTTACGTACATTAGTCATAAATAATGCCATAGTGCTTCAAAGGATTTTTATATACACTACCAGTATACAGCACTCAGAGCCCTAAAAACTAGATTTCACAAGCCCTTTCTTGTTTTGAGTGACCAGGAATACTTAAAGTAAATGAAGATCCAGCTCTATAATTTCAGGATAAAAGCTCTCCTTTAGTTCCATTCCATTCCTTTTATTTGTATGCATCCAAAGGACAGATGGCAAACTGAAGCCTCAGCAAAATCTGACCTAGCACAGGTTCATGTAAATAAAATTCTTTTGGGGCCACAGCCATTCAGTTAAGTAGTCTCTGATTGGTGTTATATGACTTAAACCCCATGGCTTATATGTTGTGGTAGAGATAATCTCTCTACAAATTGAGAAATGTTTGCCTTTGCAGGAAAAGCCTGCTAACTCTACTGTAGTCCCTTTATTGCATGAAGATAAATGACTGATGGGAATGAGATTCTCTTCCTCAAGCAAAGTGGTACATAATCTGCTGAGAAGCTTGTTAAGGAATGACATGCTAAGCAAATTCCAATGTACCATATTTCCATGCCCAGGTGAGTATAATGTTTACATACTCCCCTGGCCTTACAGTTTGGGGGTGGGGATCGAGATTATGAAACTTGACCAATACAATTGGTAGAGTCAATGCCAAAGAAACCACTGAAGTCATAGCATAGGGATGCTCTTTAAAGGTTTAGCCTGTGTAGTGCAGACAAAAAGACAGAAGTCAATGCGTACAAGGCAATCAACACAGCCACATAACAATAATCCAAGGCTTTTTCGGTTGTCATGAGAATCAGGACAGTTGCTCTGGCTCACGAATTTGGTCACTAACATGTAAAAAATAATTGAGATTGTTTTTGAGGTTGTCTGTAACTCACTATGTAGTTCAGGTTGGCCTCAAACTTTGGACAATTTTGTTTCACACTCTGGCATGCTCAAATTACAGACATGTACCATCATTTCCTACTGTGGAAAACCATGGATCATAAACACCAGTGATATCATCTTGTGTCCTCATGAAAAAACAAACAAACAAATGATTAGGGGCATCTCATAAGTCAGTTTTCCAGTGGGTAAATCCTGTGGAAATGACAATCTGTCAGGAATTTACTCAAATGACTATGAAAAACTACTTTAGCAAAGGTGACTAAATCCATGTTCAAAATCTCCTCTTATTGAACAATACAGAGAGTGAACTTTGTACCTAACTGAAGAATATTAACGGAAAGATACATTAAAAAAATAAAAGACAGTGAAAAGATAAACATATTGATCAAAGCCCTTATGTATATGAAAAAAAACCTAAGCAACTGCTGAAAAATGCAAAAGGAATATATCCTCGAGGATCTGAGTTGGATCCTAGGGACCCACACATAAGAAAACTATAGCCCACAAGATATCCATGCATGTACCATGGCATGCACTCCCATATTTTATACACTTGGGCACACAGAGATACACATACAATAATTCAATGTAATAATTAAAACATTAAAATTATCAAACTCTCCTAAGCAAGATTATGTAGTACTAGTATACTGATGCACAGATATATGAAAGAACTACCACTGAAAATAAAAGTAACATACATTTATGCTCCATTCTTTGCCCATAAGGCTTTCAGGACAATTCAATGAGAAAACAAATCTGTTACCAACAAATAGTGCTAGGAGAAGTGGATATCCACATTCAAAATTATGGATTTGCAAAATTAATATATAATATAATATGATACAGTCAAGTCAAAGTCAATCAAATATCTCCTAAATCAAACCCATTAAACCTCTCAAAAGAATACAAATTTCATTCTTCATAACTTTGCATTTTGAAAAATACTAAAAGTATAATACAAAGAAAATTGAGCCAATAAATGAGAACTCACCAAAGTTAAACATGGTTCTGTTTCAGAGAAGGCTATTAAAGATGAAAGGAAACCCACTGAATGAGAGAAGGTGTTTTCAAATCAGACAGATAAGAAGAGTCTACTACAAATAAAGCTGCTACAAACACAGTTGAGTAAGAGTCGTTGTTGTATGGTGGTGCATCTTTCGGGTATAAGTAGAGCTACTGGGAACCCACCAGATTGATTTATAAAGTGGTTGTACAAGTTTGCACTCCCACCGTCAAAAGAGGACTGTTCTCCTTTTTCCACATCCTCTCCAGTATATGCTATTACTTGAATTCTTGATCTTAGCCATTCTGACTGGTGTAAGGTAGAATGTTAGCGTTGTTCTGATTTGCATTTCCTTGATTACTAAGGATGTTGGGCATTTGTTTAAGTGTTTCTCAGCTGTTCAATATTCCTCTGTTGAGAATTCTCTGTTTAGTTCTGTACCCCGTTTTTAAATTGGATTATATGGTTTGGTTGTGTTTAATTTCTTGAGCTCTTCATATATTTCAGATATTAGCCCTCTGTCAGGTGCAGGGAGCCTGCCATAGAGGTCCTCTGAAAGACTCCACCCAACGACAGATGAAAGCAGATGCTGAGACTCACAGCCAAACTTTGGGCTGGAGTGCAGAGAGTCCTATGGAAGAATTGAAGGATAGAATGACCTGGAGGGGACAGAAGTTCCACAAGGAGACCCATGGAGCCAACAAATTCAGGTGAGGAGGGAATTTTCTGCCTAGATTGATGCCCCAAACAAACTATGCATGGAGAGTACCTAAACGTCCTGCTCAGATGTAGTTGGTAGGCAGCACAGTCTCCTTGTGCGTCCCATAACATAGGGAGTAGGGTCTCCCTATGACATGGACTCTGGTGCCCACTTGTTAATCACTTCCCCCTGGCATGATGGCCAGTCCAGATGAGATTTGATAGGCTGAAGTCAGATTATATGGGAGGAGGTCTCCCCATTTGTGAGGAATAGGAGCAGGGGCAGGGGGATGAAGAAGTGAGGGGGACTTGGAGGAGACAAGGGAAGGAGGCTATAATTAGGATGTAAAGTGAACAAATTAAAAATTAATGAATTAATAGGACTCTCAGGGTACAGAGCTTCACAAAAATATCCTCTGTGAAGGACCCAATAGGGAGGGAAAACCCAAATTAGTTGGAACACTCTTGCTATGACCCAGGGTCTGCAGGCATTGACATTAAGAGAAAACGAGAAAAGAAACTTAGGTTTGAAGGTCCTTTGACAAATGTTACTTTCTCAGAGCAGTCTTTGGATCTGGGTGGGCAATAATGACAGGGCAAGTGAAGAACTGTACCAAAGAGAATTTTCAACTCCAGAAGTGTTCTAGAGCTCAAATTGCTGGACACATTTAACTCATACAGTAACAGTTACTGAATACTTCCTATCAGCCAGGTAGGATTCATCCTGAAAGACACAGGAATGAAAACACATTACAAAAGAGTTCAAACTAAGCCTGCGGCCTTCCTCTACATTTAGTCATTTCCCTGAGTCAACATGTTTTCTTAGCTATTTTAAAAAAAAATTAATGAGTTTAACTTTTTAAATTATTATTATTTGCAGTCAAGGTTAAATGTTTCAATGCATATTTAATGAGAGGAAGAGTCGTGTATTCTATGACACGTCCAAGGATATTTTTTCAATGGTATGAATAGGTACTGTATCTGATGAGACTTTAGAAGGCCCTCAAGGGAACTTGTCCATTCACCAGAACCCTTCCAACACTAGGTTATTTGTGCAATGTCCAAGAACCCATTGATGAACTTAAAAAAAGAAAAGAAACTTTAAGTTCTGTGCTCCATTTAATCCACTTGCACTAATAAAAGTGTTCCATGACTCTAAAAAAAATTAATGAATTAATAAAAAAGAAATAGAATGGCAAAAGAAAAAGATTCTATTACCCGGAGCATATAAAGATGAGACACATTATGAATTAAAAGGCAAATGACTCAATTTGAAATAGCTATAGGATTAAATAGACATCTTTTGAATGCAGACATGGATGGCCACCATTCACACGAAAAGGTTCTTAATCATAGTGAGGTAAATATAATAGTCATCTATGAGCAATTTTCAGTTTGAAATCAAAACCACAGTGGAATACTTTTTTTCATTTACTGAGAATGCATCTTGAAGACAGTAGTGAACACAGGCAAGAATTAGAAGAACTAAAATCTCTTTTCTTTGCTATAAAGGATGCAAAAGTTTTGGACATTTTGCAAAAAAAATGTTTTTCAGTTCTTCAAAATTGTTTTCATTTATGTGTGAATTTTGTGACTTCATGTGTGTGCATGTAGAGGCCAGAAGTCAACCTTATATGTTGTTCCTCAGGTGCTAGGTACCAAGTTTTTGGATAGGGGACTCACACATGCCTGGGTGTCTGTGGGGTTCTCTTGTGTCTTCTCAGCTCTCAGATCACAGGCACAGGCCACCACAAGTAGCATTTTACATGTTTCTGGGTATCAACTAGGATCCTAATATTTGAAAGATTAAACACTTTACTGATTGATCTATCTTCCCAGGCCCCAGTTTCTTAAAAATTTAAAATGAGTTATCATGTGATCTACAAAGTTCTTTCCTAGGAATATACCCAAGAGAATTGAGAATATATACTCACACACAAACTTGTACATGAATGCTATTCATGTTTGAATGTTCATGTTTGAATGATATTCAAAATAAAGAAAAGGTAGAAACTATTCTAATTCCTATGCATATCAATGAAAGAATAAATAAAATATGTTTATTCATACAATGGCATATTACTTAGCCATGAGAACAAATAAAGTCTTGATATATTCTATAAGAATGAACCTTGAGAACATGGAGTATGAAAGAGGCCAACCCCTCTCCCCAAAAAAGTATTGTATGAAAGCATTACTTAAATGTCCAAAACTAATAAAAATGTAGGAACAGAAGCGCTTACCATGGCTAAGGGAAAGAATGATTAGAGAGTGACAGCTAGTGGATATGGGCTTCTTTGTGAGGTTATGAACTTCTCTGAGAATAGCTAGTGGTCCTTGATGTAGATGAACTTAAGAACCATTACATTCTACATGGAAAATGGCACGCATTTTATATTAATTTTTAAAAGAAAAAGCTGTAAGTAGATGGAGAATATGCACACAGTGTGCATGTTTGATTATTCTGGGACTTGGTACAGAGACATAAGGCAAATCCCAGATAGGAGAGATCATGGTCAACTAATTAAAGGAAATCAAAATATGGAATACTCTCCATGTTTGACGGTATAAGAGGAATCAGTAGAGAGATAGCAGCTAAAAAGTTGTATGAAGACAAAGAACATGTAGAGTTGGGTATCTAACTGCAGCAGAGACCGTTGGGGATGTGTGTGTGCAAATTTTGTCTCTTTTGTATATATCATAAGTAGCCTCTGAGCTCAAACACAGAGAAAAACCAAATGAGCCAATTAATCTTTCTCTATGTAATATTTATTATGTGTGTGCAAGACTTATGCTCTTTATAGAAAATTCACACAGGTTTAACAGTTGCTACTTTGTAATAGATAAAAAATCAATTGGATCCAACCAAATGAAAATGAGGAAAATAGATGAAACCATGTTTATTAATCTTCCAATTTGAAAGAGAAACAAAGGCCCTTGTAGATATTGTATGTTGATGTTTTATGATAAAGGTAATATACTATTGTATTTTTAGAATCTTTTTTTTACCCCACTTGCTGTAATGTAAATCATTTATAGTCTGCTTCCATTATAGTTTTTTTATTATCCTGGAAATATGGCATTTTATTTATTTGTTTTAAAGCTGCACTGGGGTGAGATGAGGGACTCTATAATAGAAAACTGAGACCAATGCTGCGAACAGGCAGACTAGAAGGTCACAGGGTTGTAGTTAGAATGATGCATTCTGACTTTCCCGTGCAATTTCAATTTTTTCTACATTAGTGATTTAGCATGGATCAGCACTAAGATATGTTTGTGTTGCATGAATTCTGTGACTATAACAAGGGCAGTGCATTACAGATTGTTCAAAAGATTCAATAAATGGTAAACAAACAAAAAATGTTTATGGCATGCTGCATTTTTAACTCAGCAGCTCCCCCTCACTCTCTTTTAAGGCTTCAGAAAAATACAGAGATATATGAAAATAAGATGCCTTATCCTGGATTAATGTCTGCTACTATCAATAAGCATTAAGGACAGTAAGGGGCTGAACTAATACCAATTGTTGTGTGTATAGAATTGTTTTTCCTTTCCCATATTAATATAGTCTATTTTAAAAATCTCTGTGACAAAGAGGGAAAGCTAGAGGGGGAAGGAGGCAGAGAGAGAGAGAGAGAGAGAGAGAGAGAGAGAGAGAGAGAGAGAGAGAGAGAGAGAAAAGAAGGAGGAAGAAGAAGAAGAGGAAGAAGAGGAAGAAGAGGGAGGAGGAGGAGGAAGAGGAGGAGGAGGAGAGAGGAATAGGAGAAAGGAATGCTTGTGCTCACTGGAGATCAATTTAAATGGTGTACAATCTTGTTCCATCACCTCAGAACTGTGGCAGTGCAAAAAATCTATATGTGGGTGTGCTGGTAAGGCCCTGTCACAAAATAAACCCAAGTAGGTTTGAAGCCATAAAATTTAAAACCTCAAGGAGCTGTGAAAAAAATGTAAAAGGATGGATTTTTTTCTGATTAAGTAATTAGGTGGCTGAAGAAGATTTCTCTAGATAACACTGCACCATTTAATACCATTTTCACCAGTAAAAGTGATTTGAAATGAAGGCTCATTTCCAGAAATTTCAAGATTAAAAAATTAAAAGTATCTGTATATCACTGTTGTCCTGTCTCCTTAAATTTAGTCCTTTAGAATTGTATTCCTAAACAATATGCCTGATTCAGTGGCACCTCACCTATTCACATTTGTCCTTTATAATTGTGGGATATGGCTTATAAACTACTTTCATTTGTTCTTTAACGGCTTTATACTGTATATAGTTTAACCATATTCTCCCTCATTACTTACTTTATTATTGTTCACTTCAGAACTTTTCCTAACACACCCTCCTCTATTTTCATGTCGAATTTTTGTGACCCCCTGAGTTCAGTTAGGAATGCTTACATTAGCATACTTATGGGACATTTACCAGAACGTGAACAATTTATTGGTAACTACACTGCAGGGAAAAATGCCTCTTCCTGTGTAGTCAGTTAACTGCTAGTAGAACCTTAGGTAGGGGAAGGGCCTCATGAGCCCCTCCGCCACTGACAGTAGAATGCTGACAGGTCCCCATCTTCTGCAGGTGTTGTGCAAACAGTCACAACTACTGTGAGTTAATGGGAACAGTGGCAACACCAGGCTCAGAAAAAGAGTTACACAGCACTCCTCCCATCCTCCAACTTTTAAATCTTTTTTATCACTGAATCTTGAAAGGGATATTGTATAGGTTTCATTTAGGGCTGAATAGTTAACAATATTTGTGGAATTTATCTAAGGCCTTGATTGCAGCTAGGAACTGGAGGCCAATTGGTCTAGTGTCTCTAAAATTCTTTAATATGTTTTATTTACATAGTAATTTACTTTCTCTGCTTATATTATCCCCTCATTTATATCTGTGCATGTATATATGTGCCTGTCTATGCACCTATGCACACATCTATGTATAATGCATATTATACGTATGCAGGTTAGTCTAAATTTTTGTTCATTATGTGTATGAACATGTGTAGTAGGAACAATACTGGATAAATCTTCTGCATTTAATCATCTGCATGTGTTAGAGTCTCTCTAAATATTTATCTCTCTATATTCTACATGTATTTTTGGCAGGACCTTCTTTTAGTTGGCTATTAAATATGCTCATATTTCATGAATATATATTGGTATGCTATTTTTAAAGGCATCATTTTCCATTTTTAAAAAATATTATATTGCTACAATAGTTCAAAATAATAGTATGTATATGTGCACACACATATATATCATATGTCAGTTATAAAGCTCAATAAAATGAAAGCCTATGTGATGCCAACTTAAGAAATTGAATATGCAGGGGGGCTCCAAGATGGCATCGACTGTTATGCACCATATATGATCGACTCCGCAGAGACCAGAGACTTGAATGGAGCCACAAACTGCTGGATCTTGAGAACTGTAGGTGAGTTGGGTCCCAAACTCCGCAGACCACCGGTGGGCCTGGCCCTGAGACAAGCAACTGCCTGGAGGTCCTGAACCCACTTCCCAGATGTTCCAATGAAACTCATATGTGGGCTTCAGCCTGCCTATAAAGCACAAACTTGCTTATGGGGAGGTGATACTCCAGAGACCCTGGCCTGAGGAGTCTCAGCGAATAGGGTGAAACTGTCCTTGGATCCCTCCACCCACCCCACGCCAAACTGTGGCGGTCCCCCAGGCCAAGTGGAAACACAGGTGGTGGGGCCCACCAAAACCAGCTAGAGAGTAGGCATGCAGCTAGCGGGGTCATCCTGGGCCCAATCTAGAGCTGGTCGCAATGGGCTGAGCCTGCACACAGGCGGTTAGAAACAAGCTTGGACTGCTCCCACAGGCTCAGCAGGATCTCCCACACTATTGGGTGAGGTTGGCCATCACGGCAGTGTCTAATGGTCGACCTAAAGGCGGCCACAGGTCTGAGGATCTGTGAGTAGTCCCGGCTACAGGGTTGCAGAAAGTGCAGGCACCTTGGAGCCTGCTAGTGGTCTGAAAATGTCCTGTCTCTGGGCCGCTGTTATTGACCCTGCACTCTCCAACATACAGAACTTAACTGGATCAGCTCCCACAGACCCAGCAGGATCTCCCATGCTCTTGGGAGAGGCTAGGCACTTCTGCAGTGTTAAGAGGCAGAGCTAAAAGACAGCTACAACCCAGAAGATCGGATCCAGCTGTGGTCTTGGCTATAAAGTGACAGGAAGGACAGGCAGCTGGGACCAACCTACCCAACCAGAGCGCTTGTGTGCTGACCTTGTTCTAGGTCCCAAAACAGCTGATCTGAATCTCAGCAGTAAGGTGAAAGGACTCAGACAGAAACCTACTACTGCTGACTCAGTCTAGAGCCTAAGGTGTAGAGAAAAATCTAGAGGAGTAGAAACCAGATCACCTCCCTGTTCCAGGGAAATACTCCTTGATCCCCAGAGGAAAGGGCACCTGACTTACAATCATTCATCAACTATCAACTCTCAACCAGTGAAGGTCACCAGAAGCTACCTCCCAACACCACAGACACCAAAATGATAAGAGGACAGTGAAAGAATGCTAACAAAAACCAAAACAATTTGGCATCACCAGATGCCAGCAATCCCAATGGAAGCAATCTGTAGAACCCAAAAACAATCGAAATACAAGAAAATGACCTCAAGTTCTTAGTAAGGAAGATGATAACGGAAGAAACAAATAAGATCTGTAAACAACTGCAGGAGGATGCAAACAAGAGGGTTGAAGATATAAAAAAGTCATATAAAGAGGCACTGGAAGAATTTCAGAAAAATACAAACAACCAGATGAAGGAAATCATTAAAACACTTCAAAATCTGAAGAAAAAGTGGAAGCTATGATAAAGGAACACACAGAAGAAAAACGTGATTGAGGGGCCTCAGAGAAGAAAGCAAGCATCTCAGAGGTGACCTTATCTAGCAGAATCCAAGAAATGGAGGAACAAATATCGGGACTTGAAGATACAATCATAGAACTCAAAACAACCATCAAAGAAAATGCTAAATCTGAAGAGTTCCTGACACAGAACATACACGAAATCAAGGACACAATGAAAAGACGAAACTTGAGAATAATAGGTATTGAGGAAAGAAAGGACACCTGACTCCACAGCCAAGAAAATGTCTTTAACAGAATCATGGAAGAAAATTTCCCCAATTTGAAGAAGGAGATACATATGAGCATACAAGAGGCGTACAGAACACCAAATAGAATAGACCAGAAAAAAAGTCTTCCCACCACATAATAATAAAAATACAAAATGTACAGAACAAAGAAAAAAATCTTAAAAGTGGCAAGAGAAAAAGACCAAGTAACATATGATGGCAAACCTATCAGAATTATTCCTGACTTCTTAGCAGAAACCATGAAAGCCAGAAGTGCCTGGACAGAGGTCTTGCAAACCCTAAGAGAACACAGATGCCAGGCAAGATTACTATGTCCGGCGAAACTATCAATAACCATTGACAGAGAAAATAAGATATTCCATGACAAAAAATTTCAAACAGTACCTATCCACAAATCCGGCTTTACAGAAGTTACTAGAAAGAAAACTCCACCCCAAAGGGTCAAATTACAACCAAAACTACATAGGAAATAGATAACTACACCATCGCAAAATCACAACCTCACAAACTCTTGACTGTAACAAACAGCAACAATGAAGGAACTTAGCAGTCACTGGTCATTAATATCTCTCAAAACCAATGGTGTCAATTCTCCAATAATAAGACACAGACTAACTGAGTGGATGTATAAACATGACCCAACATTCTTCTGCATTCAAGAAACACATCTCAACTACAAGGACAGACATTACCTCAGAGTAAAAGGTTGGGGAAAAATATTTCAAGCATATAGTAACAAGAATCAAGCTGGTGTAGCCATTCTAATATGTAATAAAATAGACTTTCTACCAAAATTAATCAAAAGGGGTGAGGAAGGACACTTCATACTCATCAAAGGCAAAGTCAACCAAGAAGACATCACAATTTTGAACATCTATGCTCCTAATACAAGGGCACCCACATTTGTAAAGGAACTATTAACAAAGCTTAAACCACACATCGATCCCCATAACATAATAGTTGGAGATGTCAACACCCTACATTCACTGAAGGATAGGTCTTTGAAACAGAAACTAAGCTGGGAAATAACTTCATTAACAATGTCACGAATCAAATAGATCTAACAGATATCTACAGAACTTTACACCCAAATCCAAAGGATTATACCTTCTTCTCAGCACCCCATGGAACGTTCTCTAAAATTGATAACATAGTAGGTCACGAAGCAAGCTTCAAGAGATACGAGAACATTGAAATAATACCTTGTATCCTATTAGATCACCATGGTCTAAGGCTAGACTTCAACAACAACAGAAATAACAAAAAGCCTACACAACATGGAAACTAAACAACTCTCTCTTTAATGACAACTGGGTCAGGGAAGAAATAAAGGAATTCCTGAAATTCAATGAAAATGAAAGAACAATATACCCAAATTTGTGGGACCCAATGAAGGCAGTGCTAAGAGAAAATTCATAACATTCAGTGCCTTTAAAAAGAAAATGGAAACATCCCACATAAACAACTTAACAACACATGTGGAAACCCTAGAAAAAAAAAAAGAAGCAGAAACACCCAAGAGGAGTAGACATCTGGAAATAATGAAACTCAGGGCTGAAATGAATAAATTAGAAACAAAGAGAACAATTCAAAGAATCAACAGAACCAGGAGCTGGTTATTTGAGAAAATTAACAAGATAGACAAACCGTTAGCCAAACAAACTAAAAGACAGAGAAGCACTATCCAAATCAACAAAATCAGAAACGAAAAGGGAGACATAACAACAGACACCGAAGAAATACAAAGAATCATAAGAACCTACTTTAAAGGCATTCATGCCACAACATTTGAAAATCTAAGGGAAATGGATAATTTTCTCTAGTGATTCCATTTGCCAAAATTGAATGAAGATCAAATTAAATAGCCCTATTTCGCCTATAGAAATAGAAGCAAACATTGATAGTCTCCAAACCCAAAAAAGCCCAGGGCCAGATGGCTTCAGCGCAGAATTTTACCAGACCTTCAAATCAGAGCTAATACTGATACTCTCAAGCTACTCCAAAAGATAGAAATGGATGGAACATTACCAAATTCTTTCTATGAGGCCATAGTCATGTTGATACCTAAACCCCACAAAGACTCAACAAAAAAAGAGAATTTTAGACCAATTTCTCTCATGAACACTGATGCAAAAATACTCAATAAAATATTCGTAAAATGAATACAAGAATATATCAAAGACATCATTCACCATGACCAGGTAGGCTTCATTCCAGGCATGTAGGGATGGTTTAACATACAGAAATCCATCAATGTAATCCACCATATAAACAAACTGAAAGAGAAAAACCACATGGTCATCTCCTTAGATAGAGAGAATGCATTCGATAAAACCCAACACCAATTCATGTTTAAAGTTCTGGAGACATCAGACATACAAGGCACATATTTAAACATAATAAAGGCTATATACAGCAAGCCTATAGCCAACATCAATTAAATGGAGAGATACTCAAAGAAATCCCTCTAAAATTGGGGGCCAGACAAGGCTGCCCACTTTCTCCATATATCTTCAATACAATACTGGAAGTTCTAGCCAGAGTATTAAGACATCAAAAGGAAATCAAGGGGATCCAAATGGAAAAGGAAAAAGTCAAATTCCCTACTTGCAGATGTTATGATAGTGTATATAAGTGACACCAAAAATTCCACCAGAGAACTCCTATAGCTGATGAACACCTTCAGCCAATTGGCTGGATACAAAACTAACTCAAAAAAGTCAGTTAACTTTCCTATACATGGATGATAAACATGCAGAGGAGGAAATTAGGAAAACTACATGCTTCATGATAGCCACAAGTATTATAAAATATCTAGGAGTAACTCTACCAAGCAAGTGAAGGACTTATTTGAAAAAAACTTTAAATATCTGAAGAAAGAGTTTGAAGATGATATCAGAAGATGGTGGGATCTACCTTGTTCGTGGCTTGGGAGAATTAACATAGTAAAAATGGCCATCTTACCAAAAGCAATTTACAGATTCAATGCAATCCCTATCAAAATACCTACAAAATATTTTGAAGACATTCAAAGATCAATTCCCAACTTCATATGGAGAAACAAAAAGTCCAGAATAGCAAAAACAATCCCATACAATAAGAGATCCTCCAGAGGAATCTCCATACCCAATCTCAAGCTGTACGATAGAGCAATAGTAATTAAAACAGCATGGTACTGGCACAGCAATAGGCTGGTGGATCAATGGAATCGAATTGAAGTCCCAGAGATGAAACCACACACATTTGGTCACTTGATTTTTGACAAAGAAGCCAAATCCATTCAATGGAAAAACAATAGCATGTTCAAAAATGGTGCTGGCCTAACTGGATGTCTACATGTATAAAAATGCAATGAGACCCCTATTTGTCACCATACACAAAACTCAAATCCAAGAAGATTAAAGACCTCAACATAAAACCAGAGACATTAAATCGGTTAGAGGAAAAAGTGGAGAAGAGCCTGGAGCACATTGGCACAGGAGACAACTTCCTGAACAGAACACCAACAGCCCAGGCCTAAAGGTCAACAATTAATAAACGGGACCTCATGAGGCTGAGAAGCTTTTGTAATGCAGGAGACACTGGCAACAGAACAACCGACAGCCTACAGATTGGGAAATGATCTTCACCAACCCTACATTTGACAAAGGTCTAATACCCAAAATATATAAAGAACTCAAGAAATTAAACACCACCAAACCAAATAACCCAATTGAGAAATGGGGCTCAGAACTAAACAGAGAATTCTCAAGAGAGGAATAGCTAATGTCTGAGAAACACTTAAAGAAATGCTTGGCCTCATTACTCATCAGAGAAATGCAAATCAAAATGACACTGAGATCCCATCTTATACCCATCAGAATTGCTAAGATCAAAAATTCAAGCGACATCACATGCTAGCTAGGATGTGGAGAAAGAGGAATACTCCTTTATTGCTGGTGGGAATGCAAACTAGTACAACCACTTTGGAAATCTATCTGGCCCTTTCTCAGAAAACCGGGAATAGGGCTTCCTCAAGACCCAGCTATTCCACTCTTTGGAATATACCCAGAAAATGCTCTACTACACAACAGGGACGTATGCTCAACCATGTTCATAGCAGCCTTATTCATAATAGCCAGAACATGGATACAGCCTAAGAGTCCCTCAGCAGAAGAATGGATAAAGAAACTGTGGTACATTTACACTATGGAATACTACTTAACTATTAAAAACAAGGAATTCCCAAAATTGGTGGACAAATGTATTGAACTAGAAATTATCATAATGAGTGAGTTCACCCAGAAGCAAAAAGAGTCAAATGGTATATACTAACTTATATATGCACACTAGCCCAAGGGGCATGTCCCATGAAAGTCTTCACTTACCAGGAAAGTGGGTTAGAGGGTAGGACATCCTATTGGGACTATAGGTGAGAGAAGCATGGGAGAATGGGGAAATAGAAGGATCTAGAGTTTTCTAGAAACATACAAGAAGAACATTATGATGTGCAGATCTGGCCCCAGGGGTCCTGCTCAAACCATAGCACCAGCCAAGGATAATATGGGCAGTAAACTTTGAACCCCTACCTACCCAGATCTAGCTGATGGACAGGACATTCTCCACCACTGAGTGGAGAATGGGGTCTGACTTTCATGAGAACTCTGGTGCCCCCTTTTTGACCATGTCCCCTTGATGGGGAGGCCTGGTGGCACTCACAGGAGAGATAGCAGGTTACCAAGAAGAGACTTGATACCCTATGAACATGTCCAGGGGGAGGAGGTCCCCGTTAGTCACAGACATAGGGGAACGGAGTAGGAGGAATGTGGGAGGGAGGGAGGAATTGGAGGATCCAAGGAATGGGTTAACAATTGAGATGTATTATGAATAAATTAATAAAATATTAAAACAAGGCCGGGCTTGGTGGCGCACGCCTTTAATCCCAGCATTCGGGAGGCAGAGGCAGGCGGATCGCTGTGAGTTCGAGGCCAGCCTGGTCTACAAAGTGAGTCCAGGATGGCCAAGGCTACACAGAGAAACCCTGTCTCAAAAAACCAAAAAAAAAAAAAAAAAAAAAAAATTAAAACAACAACAAAAAAGAAATGAAATATGCACCTACCTATTTACAACTATTTCTTTATCTTCACTCCTTGTTTCTTTCATAACAGAGAACCATCATACTGAATTTGTATTTAATATTTGATTCTTATTTATCTTCTTAAATATTTATGGTACAGTTAAGCATTGTAAACAGTACTATACTACTAATTGCTTTTTTCATTAAACATCACATTTCTAAAATCCATCTACGCTTTGGGGACAGTACTTCTTAATAATTTTTTCTCCTTCATAATATTCAATTGTGACAATGCAACAATTTATTTGTCCACTTTTTAAATCAGTAGGTATACAGGTTAATCTAAATTTTTGGTCACTACTTGTATGATCATGCATAGTGAGACCATTACTGGGAATGTCTTCTGGGTTTAAATACATGCATGTGCTATAGTTCCTCTAAAGTATATGTGTGAAAGTGAATACTTGATTTTTAAAATATGTATGTCCTAGGTGGTATTGTTTGTGTAACACAGTCTACAATCACCCAACAATAAAAATATCTCAATTAAGTATTTACCTTAATCAAGTGAATCTGTGGACATGTCTGTGAAGAGTTGTCTATATCATTTTAGTTGAGGTAGGAGGGCTTCACCAACTGTGAGCAGTACCTTTCTTAGGCCTATGTTTCTGGGTTGTTAAAAAGCATGAGCCAAAGAGCAAGGCAAAGAATGGGCAAAAAGCATCATTCATCTTTGTTTCCTGCTTCGAGGGTTAATCTTTGAGTTCCTGTCTGACTTCCATCAAAATGGACCATGGCTTAATCAAGTTTAAAAAGTGGTGGGAGCCTGGAAGTTACTAAGAGACCATAGATACCTTGTTTCTGAGGCCTCAGAAAGAAGCAAAGACTTTAGTAGAGCTATTTCTGTGTTCTGAGAGGCCAAAGATACATTTCAAAGAGAAAGCCAAACTTGTCCACATGTAAGGGTAAACCACATAGTGATGTTTTTGAAAGGAACAGAGATGAAAGGTTGAGGCAGGGGAGTCATAAAGAGTTGCTGCAGTCAGTATTTGAGCCAGTTTAAGCCTATAAAAGAAGGTAAGTGTGCCAGGGATGACAGATCTGGAGAGATAGTACTACTGAATCGCTTTAGAGCCCAGAAAATTGTGAGTCCCAGATGTTACACTTTGACTTTGAATTTGCAATACTAGACTTTGTTTTTCCTAGAGTGGTTGTTCCTATACACTAGTTCTTCTCTTTTCTAACAAGATGTTTAAGTATCTAACTTATTTTGATCTTAGGGAGACCTAGAGCTAAGAGATGTTGGATTTTTCTAAATTCTCCAAGGTTTAGAGATGGTGGGCACTTTAAAGTTGCATTTTACTTTATAATATCATTTTTACATGTGATTCTGGGAACAAGAAAGGAACAAACAGTTAAGGCTTAGACTGATTTGTCTTTTGTGAAGTTATCAAGGTTTGTGTCCTAGATAGCACTAACTGTCTAAGTCATAATCCAGAGTCACCTGAAAAAGGAGTCTCCATTGAGTAAGCTCCTTCATCAGGTTGGTCTGTGGGTATGTCTTTGAGGGATTGTTTTGGTTATTTTAATTGATGTAGCAGGGCCCAGTCCCCTGTGGGCAGTGCAGTTTCAGGGCAGGGGATTCTGGGCTCCATAAGTAAACAAGTTAAGCGTGAGCCTGAGAATGAGCAAGAGAATGGGATAACAACAATATTTGTTAATGATTGCTGCCTTGAAGTTCTGGCTCTGACTTTCCTCGATGATGGACTATGACGAGGAAGTGTAAGGCAAACAAACCCTTTTCTTGCCCAAAGTTATCCCCAGTAACTAATTTTACAAAAGCAAACCAGGAGAATGCGTATGCTAAACTTTAAAAGATATTGCACATTGTTTAAAATTCCACCTATACTTTTTATACACTCTTTGAGTTTTGTCTATAAACTGGGTTAAATTGGTATCTTGTGGTGCTCCTAAGTATTTTATAGTTACAAATGAGGTGGAGCAAATCTTCATACGTTAGTGTCTCATGATCCAGAAAGGTACATTCTAGTATCTTTTCTCCATTCTTTGATATGTTATCTATTTTTTTTATTTTCTAACATATGTTAAGAGTGATAACTACGTTTCACTCACCTGTGTTATAGACATTTTATGTCTCTTTTCATTATTATTATGTCATTTGGTACAAGTAATTACTTATAATCTAATGAGATATACCAAAGTTTTTACCTCTAATATAATTAAATGTACCTGTACTTTTCTGTTTGATTGAAAATAGATTATCATACAATATATCCTGATTAGAGTCTCCCCTCCCTCTAGTCCTTCAAGTTCCTCCCCACCTCGTCTCCTATCCAGATCCACTCCTTTTCTAGTCTCTCATTACAGAAAAACAGGCTTCTAAGAGATAACAACTAAACATGACCAAATAAAACATAATAATATGAAGCAATACTACCATACCTAAGTTGGACATGGTGACCCACAGAAATAAAGGAGTCCACAAACAGGCATAAGGGTTAGAGACCCACTCATTCTTACAGTCAGGAGTCCCATGCAAACACTAAGATAACAGCTGTGATATATACAAATAAGACTTGAGTTAGCCCAATGTAGGCACTGTGCTTTCTACTTCAGTCTCTGTGAGTTCATATGCGCCTTGCTCAGTTGATTCAGATGGCCTTGTTCTCCTGGTATCCTCTACTCACAGCTGGCTATACACTGCCTCCTATTCTGTGGGATTCCTTGAGTTCTGAGTGAAGGGATTTGATGGAGACCTCCAAATTAGTATCTCAGCATATATCTAGCTATGAGTATCTGCATCTGTTCCTATCTACTACAAGAGGAAGCCTCTCTCATGAAGACTGGATAAGGCAGTGATGTATGAGTATAGAAGAAGATCATTAGGAGTCGTTTTAGTGTTTTTACCCTAGGTCCCTGGGTTATCTAGTCTCTGGCTCTTCGTTAGCCAAGCAGTGTCCAGTATCCATTCCTTCTCATGAAGTGGGCCTTAAAAAGGAAGAAAGCCAAGGAGAAAATGATTAGAGCATTTCTTAAATATATACTGGTAGTTGTATTTGAGAAATGACTGGCACGAGGTCACAGAAATAGCTTTGAAAAGACTCACACAATGACTTACTTATAGAATGACCCTGTGAAATTTTGAGAGTTTTCTTTAGTGTAGAACTGATGCTGTGTGCAAACTTCAAGAGATTACTTTTTAGTCCATAGTATTTTATATAATATGTTATTAGAAATAGCCGCCTATGGCTTAAAGATATATTTTCTTAATTTGAAGTAACATTCTATTAAATGAATTACCCTTCTATGGTTGGGTGATAACCAAGATGAACATTCAACTATATCAAAAGGCAATCATTTTTTACAGGCTCCTCTAGCGCTATAGGGATGATCTGGATACGTTTAAGTGATATAAAAATCTCAGTAGGGCTGAGGAGATTTCAAGCTGTAATAGTTGTAGTCAACGGCTGACCACAAACATCAGTTAAAGATTTGTTTCATTAACTTTAAGTGTGAAAAACAATATTTAATACCATAACCTATAAAGTACATATATGGTAGAGTGCCTATTAATAGCCCTGAATGTATTATGTATAGTTAATACATTGTATTATTTCTTATACAATATAGTACAGTAAAATTAATATGATACACAAAGTATAAAATATATGAAGTAAAATAAAAATTAATATTTATCATAATATAATTTGCTAATAGCTATTATAATTATTATAAAGTAATATATTTTATAACTATATTGTATTTGTTATATATTATCTTAAGTTTTCTTTCAGTGTGGATCAAAAGCTAAGTGCAAAAATCAAGAGAATAATTTTTAGTACAAAGATTTTATAACAAATTATTACAAATAAGGTCTATGTCACTATATATAACTATATAATATATATAACTATACTATATATTATATTATTTATATATAATGCACGTATAATAAATTATACACTAATATATTTATTACATATAATATTCATAATACATTACAATAAAATATATACTTTAAATTACATTAGTTTTAATATATATTTATAAATATATAATTATATGATTTTATACATGACAAACAACATACATATATACTCTTATATCAAATAATGTATAATATGTATGTATTGATAATGTAAAATACAGTTGCATTATTACATATTATATATACCCATATATAATTATGTTTTAAAAATAAATAAGCTACGATTAAATTAAATAATACACATATATTGTATATAAAATATATTCCATGTAACTACATTTCATGTAAAAATACTGATATAAAGCATATAATTATACATTATATACAATTTTATATGGTCTGCAGCTTGACATGTGTTATAAATATATATATGTATATATACATATTAAATGCATAATATACATTTTATACAAATTTGAAAATATATATGTAAAATATATAAAATATTTGTGATATATAAAATTCACCACTATATTGTACATAAGAAACTACAATATATCTGGTATATATAAAATATTATACACATCTATACATACTTTTTTATATCATATAAATTATTATATATTTATATTATATGTTATGTTATATATTATATATTATATTATATATAATGTATTATATAATATAATATATAATCATTTAAAATTCTATATATTCAAGCACATCTATAAAATAATACATAGTATATAAAGGATAGTATACATAATAAACATTGTCATAATTACATTATATATTTTCATTGCTACAACTGAATTTTCATTAGTATAATTAAATTTTATTTACTATAATTAACATTTTATATTATATTTTACTATTAGTAAAATATTAATATTAATATTATTATACACTTTAGTATAGAATGGTATATTAATATTGGTATTTTTAATAATATATATATTATATAGTAAACCTCATTATATTATAGTATAGAATAGTAAAATATACTTATTATACAATAGTTGATTTCATACAATAATTATATATAATACATATTAAGAGCTATCACTGGGGACCCTACAATATATGTACTTTATAAATTGTGATTTTAATATTTGTTTCTGACAATTGTATACTCATAATGATTGTGTATTTTTAATATTTTATATAATTATATAATATTATTTATTATATATTGTTATTATATAATGCTATATTATAAAACAGATTATAATATTATATAACAATATAATAGATTATATATAATAAAATGTAACTATTTAATAATAGCTTATATCATATAGGAATGTATTCAATATGTCATAGGTGATATATTATGTAATTATATTTTTTCATTTAATGATTAAAAACAGTTCTCTTTATGATAGAATTCAGTTCCCTATAATTCTTCTCAATTTCAGAAATCTTTCAAAATATCAAAACTCTGAAGAAAGAGATTTAAGGTGACATCAGAAGATGAAATGATGTTCGTTGCTCATGGATTGGGAGAATTAACATAGTAAAAATGGCCATATTACCAAAAGTAATTTACAGATTGAATGCAATCCCTATAAAAATACCTACACAATTTTTTAAGGACATTGAAAGTTAAATTCTCAACTTCATATGGAAAAACAAATAACCCAGAATAGCTAAAACAATCTGGTACAATAAAAGATCCTCCAGAGGAATCTCCATCCCTGATCTCAACCTGTAGTGTAAAGCAACAATAATTAAAAGAACATGGTATTGGCACAGCAACAGGCTGGTTGATCAGTGGAATTGAATCGAATACTCACATATGAATCCAAACACATATGGTCACCTGAGTTTTGACAAAGAAGCCAAATCTAATCAATGGGAAAAAAAAAGAGCAACTTCAAAAAATGGTGCTGGTGTAAGTGGACGTCTATGTGTTAAAAAAAAAATGCAATTGGACCCATATTTGTCACCATGCACAAAACTCAAATCGAAGTGGATCAAAGACCTCAACATAAGATCAGAGACACTAAGTCAGTTAGAAAAAAAGTGGGGAAGAGCCTGGAACACATTGGCACAGGAGACAACTTCCTGAACAGAACACCATCAGCCCAGGCCTTAAGGTCAATAATTAATCAATGAGACCTCATGAAGCTGAGAAGCTTCTGTGAGGCAGGAGACACTGTCAACAGATCAAAGCGACAGCCTACAGACTGGGAAAAGATCTTCACCAACCCTCCATCTGAAAAAAGTCTAATACCCAAAATATATAAAGAACTCAAAAAATTAAACACCACCAAACCAGAAAACCCAATTGAGAAATGGGGCTCAGAACTAAACAGACAATTCTCAACAGAGTAATATCAAATGGCTGAGAAACACTTAAAGAAATGCTCAACCTCTTTAGTCACCAGAGAAATGCAAATCAAAACAACTCTGTGATTCCATCTTACACCGTTCAGAATGGCAAAGATCAAAAATTCAAGTGACACCACAGGCTGGCGAGGATGTGGAGAGAGAGGAAAACTCCTTCATCGCTGATGGGAATGGAAACCAGTACAAACACTTTGCAAATCTGTCTGGAACTAAAACAGAAAACTGGGACTAGGGCTACCTCAAGACTCAACTACTCCACTCCTTGGAATATACCCAGAAGATGGTCCAGCACACAACAAGATCATTTGCTCAACCATGTTCATAGCAGCCTTATTCTTAATAGCCAGACTATGGAAACAGCCTAAGTGTCCATCAGTAGAAGAATGGATAAAGAAACTGGGACACATTTACACGATGGAATACTATTCAGCTATTAAAAACAAGGAATTTCCAAAATTTGTGGACAAATGGGTTGAACTAGAAATGATCATAATGAGTGAGTTAACACAGAAGCAGAAAGAGCCAAATGGTATATACACACTTATATCTGGAAACTAGCCCAAGGGGCATGTCTCATTCTCTTTTGAGCATGTGGCAATTGCCACTGGGTTGTTGTAGCTGGACAGCCTCAACCTAAGCTTGGGGAATGGCTCCCTGGGTTGTAGCGAGTGGCTTGGTTTCTTCCCAACCCCCTCAGGCCAGTTCACTTGTTCCAGAGAGCATGATATCTCCTGCTGGGCTGTGGTGGCTGGTTAGGCATCTGACCAATCCCTTCAGGCCACTTCAGTTCTGCCCACGTGCATGGGAACTGTCTGCTGGGGCAGCTGGCTAGGTTTTTGCCTGACCCTTTCAGACTGTGCTGCCTTAGATCAGTCAACCCAAGAGAGTGCCCTATGGAGCTGTAGCTGGAGAACATGTCCACAGCTGCCTGCATCGCTCTGTGAGATGTAGGACCCTCTGTGGACTGGTGGGATGATCTGAGGACAGATCTATACTAGATCCACACTCTTGGCTGCACCTGGGTCAGCATACACTGATGTTACTGATTGTCTCACAAATGACCAGAGGTAGACAGAGAGCTGGGCTTTGGATATGGTGCAAGAGGTTTCACTTGACCCTGGGGGCATATTGTAGACTCTCGGGTTTGTCTGAGGTCAGATCCACCCGTTGTCCTGGGTTTTCCCCAGCCCAGCAACTCCAGTCTGTGGTGTTTCACCCTCCTCAGTTCAGTCTCAGATACCAAGTCCATGATATAGCCCACAACAGCATCTCACAGGTAGACATGGGTGCAGGAAACTGGGGGCTGGGCTCCAGTCCTCTGTGGGCCAGTTGGATAGCCTGAGATTGGAACTAGGTGTGTTTTGCACTGTGCAGACTCCTCTCACCTAGAGATCACCGGGCCTTGCAGTCTGAGGCTAGCAGGCAGGTCCCTAGTCTCTGTCCTGCAGATCAGATACTCTGTGTGTTTGGTGCCTCCACCTTGGATCCCCACTCTTCCCTTTGATTTTCAATCAGAAGGAAGAATGATGTATGGTGGAGAAGAAGATTATACCTTCGATTGCCACTAACTTTCTAAGTGCAAGGCCAGCAGTGTATTTATGTTTTCTACATATATTTTGACCCACAAGCCCATTTGACATGTTTGTGAAAACAAGGAAATCTCCCTCTAAAATTGAACATAAAATGTCCATACCTAGAAAATAGATTAAGCTTAGATCAAGCCTAGGTGTCTATGAAAAGAAAACTGATGATGAAATTTTATTCAGCTATAAAGAAATATATAATAAATGAAATCTGTGAATAAAGGGATGGAATAAGAATAATTTACCAAGTGAGGGATCTCAGTCCTACATAAAAACAGATGTCACATGTTCTCTTTAATATATGGATCCCAGCTTGGAATCCTTAGAATTTTATGTTTAACCTGGAATACCTGTAGATGGCAGGAAACTGGAAAAGGAACACCAATGTGGGCTATAGACACCACAAAGTCCTCCCTGTGTTTCAGTCAGCAAATCTAAGTCCAACCTATTCTGTAATACCACCTTTTTGCCTAAGTAATAAGAAGAGTCAGAGCCTGTCAGGTCTGGTTGGGTACGCATGTTGTACTAGGCCTTTGTTTATGGTCTGTGTGTGCTTCTATAGTCCTTCTACCAAGTTCATTTTCCACAAAGGATAAACCCATTATGGTGCATGCTTTTTGCTTTTACAGCACCATCCAAAGCACACACCATGATGTACATGCTATTTCAATTGTGGGGTAGGCAGGGCAGTGTGGAATTTCCCCAGGTAGGTATAGGCATTCCTGGTGGGAAACACCCAGTCCAGCCACTATGCAGGCACAGACACATGTATCAGCTACAAATTAATATGAATCCTGGGGGAACCTACTGTTCTGGGGACATAGCAATACAGGATAACATATTCCACCATGATCATGGGATCAGATCATCTGAAAACAGAAGTAATTTTCCTTCTTTTTTGCTTATTTCAATAACTACATTTCTATGTGCTGCCTTAATATATTCTCTGAACATCCTTTCATTATATAATAAGAATAGAGAGAATGCACACACATGCCTCATTCATCACTGTATAAAGTAATTTCAGTTTTCCAATCCCTTTCTCTTTATTCTAATAACCTGGGTCTACACTCAGGCAGGCAGGCACCAGGACGGCTACCTGGTCTCCTGCAGGTCAGGAGGGTTCTGCCAGAGGCCCCCTTGAGTATGAGGTCACATGTGTGTAGACAATGAGCAATTGTGATGTCACCTGTACTATATAAGGCAACAGGGCAGGCAGCTCATGCCAGTTATTACTAGGAAGCATAGCGATAAGCATCTCTCATCCCCCAGACTACTCCTCCTTGCCTACCAGATACAGCTGCCTGCAACCTACCGCCTGCCTGCTTGTCAAAGAAAGAAGGTATCAGAGAGTGACCATGAACATTTTGCTCATCGTCATGGAAAGCATTTTGTGGGCCATCTTCTTTTACCTGATTATGGTGCTACTCATGGTAAGGAAAATGTAGGAGACTACCTAACATTAAAGTAAGGCAATACATGGATGGGAATAGGATTACAACATCACAGAGAGAGGGGAAAAGAACTAAGGGAAAAACATCAAATGCCTCTCACTCTCTCCTCAGATCCCCGAAATTTGATGCCCCTCCCACATGAGTGTCCCAAGCTTTCATAACTTTATCCAGTAGCTGTGGTCAGACAGAAGATAAAGACAGGTCACTCATGATATAGGTAGCTCTTCAGCGAACCTCTCACCCACTACAAGAGAACAGGGGAGCTGCAAGTGCCCATTACCCACCATTAACATCTCGTCTTAAAAAAAATGGGTCTTTCTCTTGGCTTCATTCACTTTTCTGATGGTATACTGTCCAAACTTTACTTACCTCGTTTAAAGTCTTAAGTGTAAAGATTTTACAGTAGGATTCGCGATGTGTGTGGAGGATGTTACTGAACTTCCTAAGGCAAAAACATGGCTTTACAAGGTAACCTCCATGATGTCTTCATGAACTTTCGCCTAAACAAGATACAGTTCTAATTTTCTCATGTTTTGTAGGTTGGTTGTTTAACTGTATTTTATTTTCTGTGAACAAAGGCTTTAATTTCATGTGGTTTCATTCTTGATCACTGACGCTGTTTTCTATGATATTTGAGTCCAGTTCTAAAAGTCCCTCCCTATACAAAAATCAATTTAATGTGTATCACATACCTAGATTTAAAATGATAGTTCCATTTTAAGCATCAGTCCCTTTTATTCAATTTCTCTCATGATAGCCTACTCAACCTCTCTCTGGAGACAGATTCCTCTTCTATTCTTCCATCATGGCCTTTGAAACAAGTATTCTAAGTTCTAAATGTGTGAGTTTGTGTGTGTGTGTGGGGGAGGGGATGATATTTAAAGTTGCAATGAAATGCTTTTAAAGTACAAAATACAAGACTTCCCAAAAGCAAGAGATTACAAGACAATACCCTCTTTCCTCCATCAGCCTGCTTAAGCAAGCATACATGGCCCTCACTGTTGCCCTACAACACACTTCAATATATAGCTTTCCCATTGGCTAGATATATTCATTTTCATAACTAAGTTATCATAAAGAAGTTGGATTACTTTTCAAATCGCCCCAAACCAGAATTGTGTTTTTGTATTACAGATAACTGGGTATGGAAGAGCATCCAATTCAACATCTCCTAAACAACGAAGAAGGACTCGTATTCGGTCTCAAAGGAAGCGTGCAGCACATCTTCCAATCAAGAAAGTCAAAAGGGCTATGGTAAATTCTTCAACAAAGTCATCAGCCATTTACAAACTAATAATGGTCAAACTGAGGGACCTGGAGTACCATCTGGATCAACTGAACCATTCTTTGTCAATTCTGATCTCACCTGTCCGTAGGAGGTCTATCAGGAGAGGCCCTGGTCTCCAATAGAAAGTGACAGTGAATAAAATCAATAAAATCCCTGAGTGGATTCAACCAACTTTACGTCTTGCATAAGTTTTTATTTGAAGGAATGGCTTCCCCGTCAGATATTTTAGATAGGTATTACATATATATATTCAAAGAATTATTTAAATGTGTTTTCAAATATATATTTTATGAGAAAAAGGATTTAAAAATCACAATGGTGAAAAAGTCAACTCACAACTTTTGGTATTTGATAATATTTTGTAGGGTTTGTCAGGAGCCATAGGACCTTGCCTGACCTGCCCCAGTGGCTGAGAGGCCCTGCTGCCTGAAAGCCATAGCTGTCTGCATACTTGAGATAATTATTCTGCCTGGCTACCACAAAGATCCAGCCTGACCTTGAGAAAGAGAACATTCGGTGTATCTAGACTTCTGTATAATCACCCCCCTCCACACCTGCTGTCCTTGGGCCTGGCCCAGAAGATTTTGTAACTTTTCACTGCGTTCCTTCCTACCTCTGCCCTTTCAGAAACTTACTTTAAACTTGGATACCCCCTTGCAATAAACGGCCCTTGATAAACAAAGTTTTTCTGGGCTCGTGCCTTCCTTTTGCCCAATTCTTTATTCACAGGCCGCGACCCTCCTCGCCACTCCACGAATAACTGAACCCGCAGGTCTGGGACAAGGGATAAAGTCAATGAAACTCCGGGTGAGGGAAATATGGGAGAATGGGGAAATAGAAGGATCCAGAGGGTTCTATAAACCCAGAAGAAGAAAATCATGACAGGAGGATCTGGACCCAGGAGGGGGGTCTGCTCAACCTACTGTACCAACCAAGGGCAATATGTGCAGTAAACATTGAATCCCTGTTCATATCTAACCAAGGGACAGGACATTGTCCACACTTGCAGGGACTGACTCTGACATGATCTCTGGTGCCTCCTCTTTGACCACTTCTCCTTGATGCAGAGACCTGGTGGCACTCAGAGAATGGATAAGCAGGCTACCAGGATGAGACCTGATAGGCTGTGAACATATGGTAGGGAATGAGGTCCCCTTCTGTCACAGACCTAGGGGAGGGGAAAAAGGTAAAAGAGGGAGGAACAGGAGGATTAAAGTGAAGAGATAGCAATTGAGATGTAATCTGAATTAATTTATGAAATATTAGAAACCAGTGACTTTTGTGTTCAAGGCATGAGAATTTTCTGTTCAGGGCCTGAGAACCTGATACCCCCTCCCCCCTGTAACCTGCCCCATGAGTTTCAAACATACTGCTGGTAACTGTACCTGGGAGCTTTCACTGCCTGGGGTTGCTTACTTCAGCTGTTGGATTGTGCTCTCTTCACAAAGGGATTGGTCATCTGAGGCAGTTGAGTTACCCTACTTGTTTGAGGGGCTTGCAGGCAGTCCCCTCAACCAGTTTTTCAGATTCAAGGGTGGTTATCCGTTATTAGGATTCACATCAATATTAGGTAAGGTAGAATCATTTCTATGAAAATAAGAGTAACATTCTCTTTGCCAGTGGTACCCTCTCAGGCATTGAGGGCATGTTGAACCGGGCAAGTTTGGGTTTGTGCCCTGAGTGGGATTAGGAGCATTAAGGTTAGTGAGACCTCTTGCCTTATAAGGAGACTCTCTGTTAACATGTCCAAGCAGCCACAGGAATCGCATTGATAGGTCATGCCTCCCTGATCAGACTTTCTGATTTCTTGGGGAGTTGGAAATCAAGGAGTATTCTGACCTTGCAGAGCGGCTTCAATTCTGACAGTTTGGAGGTAAGAGGGTGTGGCTTCAGCACAGGCTTTAATAAAGTCAGAAATATGTCCAGACTTTTTTTATTGGCCTCAGCAATGACTGACAAGCAGGATTAGCAAAGGCCAGTTGTTTTCAAAGAATATTTTTTGACTGAGAGGTAGGAACCATTCTCTCGACTGTTTCTGTTAGCCAAGCAATAAATTTCTCAAACGATTACTCTGGCTTTTGTTTTATACTAGAGAGATGTCTGGTATTTGTATCTCCCACAGGTATGCATTTCCACACTTCTTTAGCAGTGGACGTAACTATCTGCAATGCTTCTGTAGGTAATATTACCTGAGCAGATTCTCCAAATCATTCTCGAAACATCCCTAAGCATATCATACGTTACTTCTTCACCTCCCTTCTTTCCAGTCATCTTTACAAATCGAGTCCTCGTATTCAACCTTCCAAAATAAAAAACTCCCTCCTCCTAAGCAGGCTTTAGCCACCTGGAATCAATCAAAAGGTGTCATCCGTCGAAAGGCTAAACCTTCCACCAGAGTGAGAGTGTATGGAGAAGTGGGTCCATAGGCAGATGTAGCCTGATTTACCTCCTTAACTAGTTTAAATGGCAGAGGAGAGGCTAGAGACTGATGTACATGGGATGCTCCTCCATTGGCTAATGCCTGTCTGAGCACATTCCATATAGCAAACACCGTCATCAGCATGCCCTTTCCTCCATTCTCCTTCAACTGTTTTTTAATATCTTTATCTTTTATTTTTTCAAGAGTACATTTGATGATATTGCTGAAAATCCATCTATCTGCGGATATACCTGGTCCCATCGTGAGGTATATTTAAGTGATATACACAACAAAATCAGGGCTTGTGGCACCTGACAGAAGTTGGGTACTGCTGGTACCAAGCAGTGCAGCTAGTTGCTGATGGCACATAGCTTATTGGCCTGTGCATTTGGCAGCACATGAATTCATCTCTAAGACTGGTGACTGAGACTAGACATTTTTTTCTTCTTTTCTTTCTCCCTTGTTCAGGGCCAGTTAGACTGGCAACTGGTATTTCTTTCTCCATAACTGAACAACTGAGACTGAGATTCTTTCACTGTTTCTTTTTTGTCTTTTCTGGAGCCAGTTAGACTGGTGACTGATGCCTCTTTCTCTACATCTGAACAACTAAGACTGATGATTGTTTCTGTTTTTTCCCCTTCTTTTCTGGGGCTAGTATATCTGAACGACTGAGGCTGACGATTCTCTCTTTCCTTTTCTGGGGCCAGTTAGACTGGCGATTGACGTTTCTTTCTCTATATCAAGACTCACGGTTCTTTCTCTGCCCGCCCATCTATCCTTTCTAAGCTCTCAGGAAGGGCTTATCCACATCGACTTCTGTATCCTGGGTCCCTGTTCGAAGGCTCCGGTTGCTAAGGCCCTGCTGCATCTCTGAAGAGGTCCAGGGTAGCGTCTCTGGGGCTGGTGGGGGATGCCCTTCTAGTTTACTTCATCGCGTGGGTAGCCAGAGCTGATGGCTCAGGCAGCTGTTCAGGGTTGGAAGAGGAAAGAAGAAAGGGAACCCAGGATTTTTTATCTAGAGACTGGCTGTCCTGCGGCTGAGGAGGAAATCTTAAACTGACCACAATTTTCCTATAGCTGAGGCTGTAAAAGCAGCTTCTGGGTAGAAACTGCAGGGGGTCGGGTCGTAAAAGGAGGCTCTTTGATCTGCCAATAGGCCTCTTGGTGGAGATCTCCAGTAAGCTAATGTAAACTCAGGCCTGTTGATCCTAAAAGGCTGATGGTAAAGCCCTGAGTCTGCTAACATATTTGTAAATCTATGGGAAAAAAAAGAAATAAGAGAGAGATAGAAAATAAACCACTCCCACACACCCACACACACACCCACACATTCAAGAGAAAAGGTGGAGGAAGTTAGGCACCTTAACTTCAACTGAAGTTACGCTTCCCAATTTCAACACCCTTTATGGTTGGTCACTGTACTTACACTCCTGAGAAAAGAGAGTTATCTCATAGTCAAAAGAGGGCAATTAATCACAAAAACAGATGAATTCTAAAATAGTACAGGTTACATGTTGTAAAGCTAAACATTTCTTCTCTATGTATCCATTGCATAAGTTCACAGTGAGTTCAAAGTGACAAAGGTCCAGCTATCTCTTAGTTCATAAGGAGTTCAGGATAATAATTGTATCTGTTTCATTCTAAGAAAGAGTAAATTGAAAGAGACAGCATATGATGCAACAAAGTGACAAGGTATTAGGTGTTAAACACAACAGTTTGTGTATTTAGACATTAGGGCTCATGCTTAATTTAGACATTTCTAAGGAGCCCCATTCTATCTGGGGTTCATGGAAAGTTTAAACCAACTTGCATATATTTTTGGTGAACATCATCCTTCCTGGTGCCACCTGGAGTGGAGGCTTATCTGAGGCCACAAATCTGCTTTAAGGCTATTCCTAGTGAGGCATTTGGAGGTCCACAGAGGTATTTATTGTAGCGACAAATTCTCTACAATTGTTTTAGAGGATCTAGAACGATTTAACTTATTAAATTATTTAAACAAAATCAGGAAATCCATATTCATGCATTAATTCATCTGAACAACAGACAGTACATGCTCAACAAGATCCTGTAGGAAAATTGCTCAATAAGAGATGGCCAAACCCCAGAAAGCAACAGTTCACACCAGTGCCAGATGATTTCTTCTTTTTGGTTTTTTGAGACAGGCGTTC
The DNA here is from genome assembly GCF_903995435.1 of Acomys russatus. Lineage (NCBI taxonomy): Eukaryota > Metazoa > Chordata > Mammalia > Rodentia > Muridae > Acomys > Acomys russatus. The sequence continues at coordinate 91,948,107 of NC_067169.1, read as the reverse complement.
TCTGTGTAACTTTGTCTGTCCTGGACTCACTTTGTAGACAAGGCTGGACTTGAACATAGTCTTGGCTCTGCTGGACTCGCTTTGCACAGCAAGCTGGCCTTAGACTCACAGTGCACCTGGCCTCTGCCTCCCTGGCTGCTGGGAGTAAACGCACGCACCACCATGCCCGGGTCTAAGACCAGATTTTACAGAGATGCAGCAGTGTACAATTGAGAGGGTAGTCAGAGGTTGGAAGCAATTCTGGGGTACATCACGGTACAGACTTTGCAAAATCTCGGATCCCTTACAGAGATCTCCTATACCGATTGAACTTCCCCAATTTAATGGCTCTTGAAAGCATGTCAGAGGCTGGAAGCATTTCTGGGGGTGCATCACGGTACAGACCTTGCAAATATTGGATCACATCCTAGACAGCCCACAAGCCTAGTGAGCTCCCTTAACAGGGTGGCTCTTGGCACTTCTGGCTTGGTTTCTGGCAGTACAAGATGGAGCTCTTTGGCTCTCAGGACAGTACATAGTTTTAATGTTGGCCCTTTTTGTTACCATAAAGAACATTTCTGTTTGAGTGCTCCTTTTGTGTTTCTGTTTGCTTGTAACCACCTTGGTTCTAAAAATGGGCCAAGTCTCAGGTTCCGTTCTGGCCAATGCTTTCTGTTACCTGCTGAAGGCATCGCAGCTTGGGCCTGGTACCTCCCACTTCCTGCTTGAACACTAGGCTGCTGCTGAGTCCTGGGTGGAAGAACCTGTCCCAAGCTTGGAGAGCCCCCTTGGGACCACCACCCATGGAATTGAAATAGAACTATCAATCGGACCATCCTGTCTGGGTCTGGTTCCCCCACCACAGAACATGGGGGCTATTGGGTCCTTGCTGGTTCAAAACACCTGAGCGCTCAGTCAGCAGGGGCTTCCCTGCTCCCCACTTGCTTATGCTCTCTGTGGCTTGAGTGAGCAACAGCGTTTAGAGAGTGTGAAACAAAACGTTTGCCTGCTCCCAACTTGTCTTTTAAAATGTCCTACCACTTGTGCTAAATGAACTCCAGGATAACAAGTGAGCTGCAGGGTCTTCTGGGTGGCTGCTGTTCAGTCTTGGTAAAAGCTTTTTCTGGTTTGCAGCCTGGTTACAAGCCTGGCCCCCCCAAGCATGGTACATAGGTCACCTGCTCGGAAACCCTGCTGGGAAACACAAGCTCCTGCCTGTATCCATTAGGTTCAGCAGGAAACATTGTACTTTTCCCTTAAAATTACAGCTAGAAAAGGTTTTTGTCCATCTGTCTTAAGTATATTAGTATATATGGCCACAATATAGTAGATTTAATTTGTTTTATTTGAATATATAAATATATTATGTTTTGTACAACCTGGTTATAAATTACAGGTTATTAAGGACGGTTTAAAAATTTTAGAATTTATAATGAAATATTAATTTGAACTTATAATTTAAAGTTAAAGCCATTCTAAACAACAAGTAATATGAAACAACAGGTATACAAAGTGACCTTTCAATTAAGATTTCTATGTAACTTTTATCTGTATTTACACTAAACTTATGGAAGATAAGAATTAAGCCAATGGATGCATGATGGAATCTCAGAGTTGTTTTGATTTCCATTTCCCTGATGACTAAGGAGGTTGAGCATTTCTTTAAGTGTTTCTCAGTCATTTGATACTCCTCTGTTGAGAATTCTCTGTTTAGTTCCAAGCCCCATTTCTCCATTGGGTTATTCGGTTTGGTGGTGTTTAATTTCTTGAGTTCTTTATATATTTTAGATATTAGACCTTTGTCAGATGCAGGGTTGGTGAAGATTTTTTCCCAGTCTGTAGGCTGTCGCTTTGTTCTCTTGACAGTGTCTCCTGCCTTACAGAAGCTTCTCAGCCTCATGAGGTCCCATTTATTCATGGTTGACATTAAGACCTGGGCCGTTGGTGTTCTGTTCAGGAAGTTGTCTCCTGTGCCAATATGTTCCAGGCTCTTTCCCACTTTTTCCTCTAAGTAGCTCAGTGTCTCTGATTTTATGTTGAGGTCTTTAATCCACTTGGATTTGAGTTTTGTGCAAGGTGACAAATATAGATCCAGTTTCATTTTTTTACACATAGACCTCCAGTTAGACCAGCACCATTTGTTGAAGATGCTATCCTTTTTCCATTGAATGGATTTGGCTTCTTTGTAAAAAATCAAGTGACCATATGTGTGTGGATTCATATCTGGGTCTTCGATTCGATTCCACTGATCAACCAGCCTGTTGCTGTGCCAGTACCATGCTGTTTTAATTAATATTGCTTTATAGTACAGTTTGAGATCAGGTATGGAGATTCCTCCAGAGCAGCTTTTATTGTACAAGATTGTTTTAGCTATTCTGGGTTTTTTCTTTTTCCATATGAAGTTCAGAATTGAACTTTCAATGTCTTTAAAAAAATGTGTAGGTATTTTGATAGGGATTGCATTGAATCTGTAGATTGCTTTTCATAGGATGGCCATTTTTACTATGTTAATTCTCCCGATCCATGAGCAAGGAAGATCATGCCATCTTCTCAGGTCATCTCCAATCTCTTTCTTCAGAGTTTTGAAATTTTTTTCATACAAGTCCTTCACTTGCTTAGTTAGGATAACTCCTAGATATTTTATATTGCTTGTGGCTAATGTGAAGGGTGTGGTTTTTCTAATTTCTTCTTCTGCAAGCTTGTCATTTGTGTATAGGAAGGCTACAGAAGATCAAAAACTCAAGCGACACCACATGCTGGCAAGGATGTGGGGAGAGAGGAACACTCCTTCATTGCTGGTGGGAATGCAAACTAGTACAGCCACTTTCGAAATCTATCTGGTGCTATCTCAGAAAAATGGGAATAGGGCTTCCTCAAGACCCAGCTATTACACTCCTTGGAATATACCCAGAAGATGCTCCAGCACACAACAAGAAACTTTGCTCAACCATGTTCATAGCAGCCTTATTCATAATAGCCAGAAGATGGAAACAGCCTAAGTGTCCCTCAGTAGAAGAGTGGATAAGGAAACTGTGGTACATATACACTATGGAATACTACTCAGCTATTTAAAATAAGGAATTCCCGAAATTTGTGGCTGAATGGATTGAGCTAGAAATGATCATAATGAGTGAGTTAACCCAGAAGCAGATAGAATCAAATGGCATATACTCACTTATATCTGCATACTAGCCCAAGGGGCATGTCACACGAAAGCCTTCACTTCCCAGGAAACTGGGACAGAGGGGAAGGCATCCTATTGGGACTCTCAATGAGAGACGCATGGGAGAATAGCAAAATAAAAGGATACAGAGGGTCCTGGAAATCTACAAGTAGAACAATATGATAGGCAGATTTGGGGCCAGGGGTCCCGCTCAAACTAAGGCACCAGCCAAGGACAACACAGGAGGTAAACTTTAAACCCCTACCCAGATCTAGCCAATGGTCAGAATATCCTCCACAGTTGAGTGGAGAGTGTGATATGACTTTCTCACGTACTATGGTGCCTCACATTTGACCATGTCCCCTGGAGGGGGAGACGTGGTGGCACTCAGAGGAAGGAGAGCAGGTAGCCAAGAAGAGACTTGCTACCCTATGAGAATATATAGGGGGAGGTAATCCCCCTCAGGAACAGTCATAAGGGAGGGGAATAATGGGAAAATGGGGGGAGAGGGATGAGAGGATACAAGGGATGGGATAAACATTCAGATGTAACAAGAATAAAGTAATAAAAAAAAAGAATTAAGCCAATGTTCCTTTAATAAGATATAAAACTACACCTCTAGCATACACCTGAAAACACTTATCTAAAACGTTATGATTTGCTAATTGAATGCAATATTTAAAATTTAAGTTCAAACTTATGTTTAGATTATATAAATACCTATTTGTTTGTAATACGGGTGTTTTGTGATTCAATCATAGTTTAACAAATACTTCATTTGATAAAAATATTTTAAAGTTATAAAAAATATTCAATTGTATAACTCTATTAAAATTTGAGTTAGTTTCCCCAATTTGTGGTTATTATGATCTACCTTTATTCCCAAAAAGCTAAAAATCACTGCCTTAAAAATATGTTTGGCCAAAAAAAAAAAAAAAAAAAAAAAAAAAAAAAAGAGAGAGAGAGAAAATGTTTTTGGTCTTATTTTCTAAATATGGATATATTTTTTAATTGTCTTCCAGGGCCCCTTGGAACATGTGCCTGGCCACTATACTGACTCTGTGACTAAGAATTAGGACCATAGCCTCTCCCACTGCCATCTTAACACCAAGGACAGTTTCTGTTCTTTAAGCTAGCTTTTGCTGTCCAGTCTCAATGACACACTATAACAAAGTCAGCATGATTACCAGTCCATCAATGGGCTGTGTCTTTCCAGGCCCGTGGGTCCAGTTATTTGGAGGGCGAGCAAGGAGGGTCACGACCTGTGGATAAAGAATGGGCGAGAGAGAGACAGGGCTCAGAGAAACTTTGCTTGTCAAGAGCCATTTATTGTAGGAGGTATTCAAATTTAAAGTAAGCTTCAGGGAGGGAGGGGAAAGGAAGGAATGCAGTGGAAAATTACAAAATCTTCCGGGCCAGGCCCCAAGGGCAGCAAATGGGGATTGGGCGATTATTCAGAAGTCGCGATACACCGAATGTTCTCTTTCTCAATGTCAGGCTGGATCTTTTGTGGTTGCCAAACAGAATAATTATCTCAAGTATGCAGACAGCTGTGGCTTTCAGCCAGCAGGGCCTCTCAGCCAGCTGGGGCAGGTCAGGCAAGGTCCTATGGCTCCAAACATCACTGATACAGTGACGGGCGGGCATTTGTCAATTAACATAGCCTAGTCTCTTGCCAATCAAGGTCTTTACCTGGAGAGCGCTCACAGTCGGGATGGCAGAAGGCAGAAACCAGCGCCAAGTCAGGGCATGGCACTTCACAGCTCTCTGTATTTTGCCCAAGTTTGACAAAACGGGTGAGAGTAGAGGTCTGATCTCTAGAGGGCACTGATATACGCAGGGCTGTCAACCCTGTGATCGGCCCCTATATGGCCACTGATATACTCAGAGCTTAACTAAGGGCTCAGCCCCAGCCTGGCTCTGCATCCGACCAACACCTTTTGTCTGGAGGTGGGATATTGGGTGTCAACCCACATGCAATCAGACATGCTCCCCAGGAGGCAATTAACAGCAGGCAATGTACCTCCTGTGCAGTGCTTTGCCTCGCACCCCGAATGTGATGAGAATTAGGGCTTAAAGGCAGTCAGCCAAGCCTAAGGGGGCAACCTGGCCTTAATGGCAAGAAGGCATGATTAATAAGGGCATGGTCTCCGTCTGTGTGGACACCAGCCTGTATTAAAAAACCCGACTCGAGAGTAGAATGAGGGGAGATTTCAGGGAGGAGCCACTAAGAGGTGCCTTTATGGAGCCCCGCCAGCCAGCGGCCTTCTAGCCACTGTTTTCTGTCCAGGGCCCTGAAGTTGAGGGGGCGGCCAAATGAGATTGGCCCAGGGTTGGAGGAAGCCCTGGGTGTAAAGTCAGCTGGAGGGTCTTTGGTGTCTAAGCGATGATAATGGACCTGAACAGGGTTGGTAGCCGCATCCACCTGTGCCTTAACAAAATTGGAAAGGCAGTTAAGGGCCCAAGGACCAAAGGAGAGGAGGCGAATAATGCCCACAAGGGGTCCCAGAAGGCTGGGCAAGAGGGTGGTGAGCCAGGGGGAGGAGAAGAACCAGTTCTGATACCAGGACTCCTGTTGTTCTCTGGCTCGCTGGCGTTCCTCCAGGGCCTTGGAAACTTTGTCAAGGCTCTTTTGTGCTAAGCCTGTTTTGCTGACATAGAAGCAACATTCCTCTTTAAGAGCAGCACAGAGCCCCCCCTCCTTGAGGAAAAGGAGGTCGAGGCCTCTGCGGTTTTGAAGAACTACCTCTGCAAGGGAATCGAGGGAGTCTTTTATTTCCTGAATCCTATCTCTCATATTAGAAATATCTTTATCAATAACTGTCTGGAGCTCAGCAAACCCCTGTTTGGAGATCATCAAGGAGGCAATTCCTGTACCTGCCCCCACTGCACCAAGGCCCAAAATAGTGGCTATGGTGAGGGTCGTAATGGGCTCTCTTTTAGATCTGGGATGAATGGAGTTGAGCTTATCTACAAAGCTTATGAAGTCTTCAGGGTTGTGGACGGAAAAGTGAGGGAATAGGAGAACTGTCACACACCAATTATGGTTTTGCACAAACAAAGGGGTAAAGAGGTAAGAGGCCAGGCCCGAAGATCAGGCAAAATAAGTACCATTAGGAGCGAAGGCGAATTGGAAAGTGGTATTTAATACAAGAGTCTGATTGCAAAGCTCCAATAGGGGTCTGGGGGGGAGCATATTAGGACCCAGAACGCGGGTGCCGAGACCAGAAATTGATTGTACATTAATGCTGTTGTCAGGTTTGGATGTGAAAAGGGCAGATGATGTCTCATTGGTAAAGGAAGGGGTGGAAAAGTACGCAATGCCCTCATAGTTAGGGAGGGGTTCCTAGTCCCTAGTCTCTGTCCTGCAGATCAGATACTCTGTGTGTTTGGTGCCTCCACCTTGGATCCCCACTCTTCCCTTTGATTTTCAATCAGAAGGAAGAATGATGTATGGTGGAGTAGAAGATTATACCTTCAATTGCCACTAACTGTCTGAGTGCAGGACCAGAAGTGTGTTTCTTACATATGTTTTGACCCACAAGCCCATTTGACATGTTTGTGAAAACAAGGAAATGTCCCTCTAAAATTGCACACAAAATGGCCATACCTAGAATATAGATTAAGCCTAAATCAAGACTAGGTGTCTATGAAAAAAACACTGATGATGAAATTTTATTCAGCTATAAAGAAATATATAATAAATGCAATCTGTTAATAAATGGATGGAATAAGAATAATTTACCAAGTAAGGGATCTCAGTCCTACATATATACAGATGTCACATGTTCTCTTTCATATATGGATCCCTGCTTGGAATCCTTAGAATTTTATGTTTAACCTGGAATACCTGTAGATGGCAGGAAACTGGAAAGGGAACACCAATGTGGGCTTTAGACACCACAAAGTCCTCCCTGTGTTTCAGTCAGCAAATCTAAGACCAACCTATTCTGTAATACCACCTTTTTGCCTAAGTAATAAGAAGAGTCAGAGCCTGTCAGGTCTTGTTGGGTACGCATGTTGTGCTAGGCCTTTGTTTATGGTCTGTGTGTGCTTCTATAGTCCTTCTACCAAGTTCATTTTCCACAAAGGATAAACCCATTATGGTGCATGCTTTTTTCTTTTACAGCACCATCCAAAGCACACACCATGTTGTACATGCTCTTTCAATTGTGGGGTAGGCAGGGCAGTAGGGAATTTCCCCAGGTAGGTATAGCCATTCCTGGTGGCCAACACCCAGTCCAGCCACTATGCAGGCACAGACACATGTATCAGCTACAAATTAATATGAATCAGGGGGGAACCTACTATTCTGTGGCAATAGCAACACAAGATAACATATTCCACCATGATCATGGGGTCACATCATCTGAAAACGGAAATAAATTTCCTTCTTTCTGATTCGAATAGTTACATTTCTATGTGTTGCCTCAATATTCTCTCTGAACATACATTATGTAGTAAGAATAGAGAGAATGCACACACATGCTCCATTCTTCACTATATATAAATTATTTTCAGTTCTCCATTCTCTTTCTCTTTATCCTAGTAATCACATCCTACCCTCAGTCAGGCAGGGACCAGGGCTGCCACCTGGCCTCTTGCATGTCAAGATGCTCCTGCCAGAGGTCCCTTCATTATGAGGTCTCATGTGTGCAGATAATGAGGAGTCATGATGTCACCTAATGTATATAAGGCAGGACAGCAGGCAGCTCATGCCAGTTATCATCTGGCAGTGTAGGGGAAATCAGGTCCCTAACCCGAGACTACTCCTGCTTGCCAACCAGATCTGACTCCTGGCATTCTACCACCTGCCAGCTTTTCCAAGAAAGAAGGTACCAGAGAGTGACCATGAACATCTTACTCATCCTCCTGTTTAGCACTATGTTCGCAGTCATCTTTTATATCAGAAAGATGCTATTTCCGGTAAGCAAAATGTAGGAGACTACCTAACATTAAAATAAGTCAATACATGGATGGGAGTATGATAACAACATCACAGAGAGAGGGAAAAAGAACTAAGGGAAAAGCATCAAATGCCTCTCACTCTCTCCTCAGAGCCCCGAAATTAGATGCCCCTCCCACATGAGCTTCCCAAGCTTTCATAACTTTATCCAGTAGCTGTGGTCAGATACATGATAGAGACAGGTAACTAATGATATAGTTAGCTCTCCAGCGAACCTCTTGCTCGCAAGAGAACACGGGAGCTGCAAGTGCCCATTCCCCAACATTAACTTCTTGTCTTAAAAAAAAAAATGGGTCTTTCTCTCGGCTTCTTTCACTTTTCTGATGGTATACTGTCCTAACTTGACTTACCTCATTTAAAGTCTTAAGTGGAAAGATTTTACAGTAGGATCCGTGACGTGTGTCAAGGATGTTATTGAACTTCCCAAGGCAAGAACATGGCTTGACAAGGTAGCCTCCATGATGTCTTCATGAACTTTTGCCTAAACAAGATACAGTTCTAATTTTCTCATACTTTGTAGGTTGTTTAAGTGGATTTTATTTTCTGTGAACTAAGGCTTTCATTTCTTGTGGCTTCATTCGTGATTATTGAGACTATTTTCTGTGATATTTGAGTCCTGTTCTAAAAGTCCCTCCCGATACAAAAATCTAGATTTAAAATCATAGTTCCATTTTAAGCATCAGTCCCTTTTCTTTCATTTCTCTTATTACCGCCTACTCAACCTCTCTCTAGGGCCAGATTCCTCTTCTCTTCTTCCATCATGGCTTCAGGATCGAGTATTTGGGAATTCTGTGTGTGTGTGTGTGTGTGTGTCTGTGTGTGTGTAGGCAATGATATTTAAAGTTTCAAGGCACATGCTATTAATATATAAAATGCATGGCTTTCCAAGGCAAGAGATAACAAGACGATACCCCCTTTGCTCCATCAACCTGCTTAAGCAAGCATACATGGCACTCAGTGTTGCCCTTCAACACATTTCAATCTGTATCTTTCTAACTGGCTAAATATGCTCATTATTATATCCTAGTTATCATGAGGAAGATTTGGGAAAATTACAGGCCTCCCAAAGCAGAATTGTATTTTTGTATTACAGATAACTGAGTATGAAAGAACATCCAATTCTACATGTCCTATACAACCACGAACAACTCTTATTCGGTCATACCAGAAGCGTGCAGCAAGTCTTCCCATCAACAACGTCAACAGGGCTGTGGTACATACTTTCCCAAAGCCATTAGCAGTGCGCAAACGATTCTTGGTCAATCTGAACAGCATGGATTGCCAGATGGCTAAAATTGAACAATTCCAGTCTAACAGCAGCTCACCTGGCCGTGGGAAGGCTAGGTGGAGAGTCACTGCGAGACTGCCAATAGAAAGTGACAGTGAATAAAACCAATAAAATCACTGATTGGATTCAACCGATTTTATTTCTTGCAAATGAGTTTTTATTTAAAAGACTATCTTGCCAGTCGGGTATTTTAGATTCATATTACATGCTTATATTAAAAGAATTACTTAAATGTGTTTGCTCACATATACATTATGAGAAAAAGGATTTAAAAATCACAATGCTGAAAAAGTCAGTTCACAATTTTGGGTATTTGATAATATTGTGTGGGAACCAAATCAACACCATTCTCTCTTCAAGGCTGTTTTAGATAGCTATTACATGTTTATATTCAAAAATTATTTAAATGTGTTTGTTAATATTTTATGGAAAAGGGGGATTTAAAAATCCCAATGCTGAGAAAGTCCATTAACAATTTGCACTAACCCAGGACAGTACAAGTAGTAAACATCGAACCCCTACTCCGATCTACCCAATGGACAGGACATTCTCCACAGTTAGGTGGAGATCAGGGACTGACTTGGATAGGAACTCTGGTGCCCCATATTAGACCTCCTCTCCTTGGGAGGGATGCCTGGTGGCCCTCAAAGAAAGCATAAGTAGGCTACCAAGATGAGACCTGATAGCCTATGACCTTATAGTGGGGGAGGAGGTCCCCCTTGGTCTTAGATCTAGCGGAGGGGAATAGGGTGAAAGTGGGAGGGAGGGAGGAACAGAAGCATACAAGGGATGGGATAACAATTTAATTGTATTCTGAATAAATTAATTAAAAAAATATTTTGGGTATTTTATAATACTGTGTAGAGACCAAATCAACGCCATTCTGTGTTCAAGGCCTGAGCATTTTGTGTTCAGGGCCTGAAAACCTGACACTACCACACTGTAACCTGGACATTCTCATGAGATTCATACATACAGCTAGTAACCCCCAAAGCCCGAGGACCCTCAGGTCCAAAGCATACAAAGCTGGCAGGTTTGTGTCTGAGTGCTCTTTACCAGTCATTATTTTGTTCTCTTTGGGTTTCTCATTTCTTCTTACATGTTAATTTCATTCTCTCGTGTTCATGGGTGACTCAGTATCTAAATAGCCAGAGGTGTGCAAGTGGGAAACTGCTGTCGGGGTTGGGGAGGGGGGCACAGTTTGGAAGGATTTCCAGTCCCTGGCAGGGGTGACAAAGAGTAGTCAAGTGGAAGACGCTATCCTAGCTCGTGAGAGAGCCGGTTCTCTTGGCATCCTGTCAGCTTCTTCTCTTGGTAGCCTTCTTGGTAACTTGGCTCCACTTGGCAGCCAGCTTGGTAACCCGGTTCCATGTGAGGACATATTTCCATGTCTCCTGTCAATTTTTCTCTTGGCAGCTGGCCCAGTTTTTCTCTTGATAACTAGTTCAATGCATCTGTATATATTTGTTGATTCTTGTTTGGTCCTTGTTGAGATTTTGATTGACCTAATGAGACAGATGTCTTCTAGCCCCCTGGCCTTAGTTCTGGTTCATTTTAAGAAAGTTAGAGCCAGAGCACACAATTTCTCAGTGGACATTAAAATAATAATAATATTAACAACAACTTTTTGTTCAGCAGAATGACCCTCCTTCAACCTCAAGTTTGTCTGGGAAACAAAGCAGATTGCTCCAGCAGTGTGACAAGGTCCCAGCGTCTCACTACTTGTGCACACCAGGAAATCTGATTTGTTCTTTGCTTCCTTGTTTGTCTTCGTGAGATTCCATGGGACTAAAAGTCTTTTGCAAGACATCCAGAACAGATCTGTTTCTTTGATCTAGACAGAGCTCTGTTGCAGCTGTTTTCGGCTTGGTTTCTGACAGAACATGATGGAGCCCTTTGGATCTCGGGACAGCACACAGTTTTAACATTGGTTCTTTTTCTCACCTTAAAAGAGCATTTCTGTTTGTGTGGTCCTTACGTGTTTCTGTTTGCTTGTAACCATCTTGTTTCTAAAAATGGGCCAATTCTCAGGTGCCGTTCTGGCCAATGTTACCTGCTGAAGGCATGGCAGCTTGGGCCTGGTGCCTCCCACTTCCTGCTTGAACACTAGGCTGCTGCTGAATCCTGGGAGGAAGAGCCTGTCCCAAGCTTGGAGTGCCCCCTTGGGACTACCACCCACGGAATTCAAAAAGAACTATCAATCAGTCCATTCTGTCTGGGTCTGGTTCCCCCACCACAAAACCTGGGGGCTATTTTGTCCGCGCTGGTTCAAAACACCAGCGTGCTCAGCCAGCAGGGGCTTCCCTGCTCCCCACCTGCTTGTGCTCTCTGTGGCTTGAGTGAGCAACAGCTTTAAGAGAGGGTAAAACAAAAGGTTCGCCTGCTCCCAACTTGTCTTTTAAAATGTCCTACCACTTGTGCTAAATGACCTCCAGGATAATACGGGAGCTGCAAGGTCTTCTGGATGGCTGCTGTTCGGTCTTGGTAAAACCTTTTTCCTGTTTGCATTCTGGTTGCAAGGCTGGCCCCCCCAAGCGTGGTACATAGATCACCTGATCGGGAACACACCTGGATAGCACAAACTCCTGCCTGTATCCATTGGGTTCAGCAGGAAGCATGGTACTTTTCCCTTAAAATTGCAGCTAGAAAAGGTTTTTGTCTGTCTGTCTTAAGTATATTAGGATATGTGGCCACAATATAGTAGATTCAACTTGTTTTATTTTAATATATAAACATATTATGTTTTGTACGACCTGGTTGTTAATTACAGGTTATTAATGATAGTTTAAAAATCTTTAATGTCTATAACAAAATATTAACTTAAACTTATAATTTAAAGTTAAAGCCGTTCCAAACAACAAGTAATATGAAAGAACAAGTACACAAAGTTACCTTTCAATTAAGATTTATATGTAACTCTTATCTGTATTGACACTAAAATTATGGAAGATAAGAATTAAGCCAATGTTTCTTTAATAAGATATAAAACTGCACCTCCAACATACACCTGTAAACATTTATCTAAAATTTTATAATTTGCTAATTGAATGCAATATTTAAAATTTAAATTCAAACTTATGTTTAATTACACAAATACCTATTTGTTTGTAACACAGGTGTTTTGTGATTCAATCCTAGTTCAACAAATACTTTATTTGATAAAAATATTTTAAGGTTATAAAAAATATTCAATTGTCTAACACTATTAAAATTTGAGTTTGTTTCCTCAATTTGTGGTTATTATGATCTACCTTTATTCCCAAAAAGCTAAAAATTACTGCCTTAAAAATATGTTTGGCCTAAAAAAAAAAAAGAGAAAATACTTTTGGTCTTATTTTCTAAATATGGATATATTTTTTAATTGTCTTCTAAGACCCCTAGGGATATGTGGCTGGCAACTATACTGACTCTGTGACGAAGAAATAGGACCACAGCCTCTCCCACTGCCATTTTAACACCAAGGACAGTTTCTGTTCTTTAAGCTAGCTTTTGCTGTCCAGTCTCAATGATACACTATCACAAAGTCAACATGATTGCCAGTCCATCAATGGGCTGTGTCTATGATTAAAAGCATTGCTTTAATATTAGCTCAAAGATATATTTAAAAGTATACCAACAACTGATGCAGTTTATGGTCATCTATAAAAGGACTCAGCTCAGATATCCTGACCCTCAAGCTTGTGAAAGCCTGCTGAATATGATAGATAACATGAACAAATTTATTATAAAGACGGAGATTCCCAGATCATAAAGGTAGTCAACATGGTCTCAGAAGACTTAGACACAACCCTGGATTGTGGTTTCTGGCCATGGAACATGACTGTTCACATCATCTGCTATGGATCAGCCTAACCGTGGACAAACTGGATACCCAGAGAATCATTGTCTCATGTTGCTGAATACAAGGTGAGGCCAGTCTCATTCAAGACTTAAGCACTCATCTTTGTCATTTTAATTGATACATAAATTCATCTAGGTTACAATTTTTCCTTCTCAGCTCTCTGAATACATTGCTGGCTAAGCTAATGGTAGCCTGACAGGGAGTGGACAGGTAAATCTACTTTTAATAAAAAATAAGCCTGTCCAATCTGTATATCAATTTTTTCTTGCTCTTAATGAGCTTGGAAAAGATAAGCCTACTCCAGCTGTCTTGTTGACACAATTTTAACTTCTGTCCATAGTTTGTATTTCTCTCAGCAGATTTTCACCTGGCTAACAGACTCCATCCAGAGCTGCTGAGATCTGGACCTGCTGGAAGCTGATGTAAACCAGTCCCACAGATATGACTACTGCCTGTCTCTTCAACTGGATCAGCTAAACAGATGATTTTGATGAGTGCCTCATTAGCATTTGACTAACACTTCAGCCTTTCTAAACCCCGATAATGATAACAGCAACTATAATGTTAGCAGAAAACAGTCACAAAAAATGACTCTACCTGTTTTCCTAGTTTGTAGGCCTACAGGCTAAATCAGGAAAGCAGGAGGGAGGGAGGAATGGGAGGATACAAGGGGTGGGATAACAGTGGAGATGTAGTATGAACAAATTAATTAAAATATTATAATGCAAAAAAAGAAGAGAATGAACTAGCCTAAAGGGATTGGAAGGAAGCCTAGCCAAAGGCCACAAGCCAGAGGGCAGTATCTGATTTCTCAAGAGGGAGCGAACCTAGGCTCCACAGCCTTGGTGGATCAGACAGTCTCCTAGCCAACTACCACAAGCCAGCAGAGATTCAGATACTCAAGGGTGAACTTAGCCTAGTCCTCCAAAACTCCACTACCTGAGGCCAGAGTTTTTAAAACCCAGCCAAGGCAGGATAACCGGCTTTATGTACACTACTTCAAACTGATCCTTAGGCTACAGAGCACCAGCACCTGATTCTGCTGATCCTGTGAGGAGGCCAGGGTGTGGAGCAAAGTCCTCTGGAGCTGAAACATGGTCACCTGCCCCATACAGGGAAAGGTTCTGTGATCCCCACAGGGGAGAGTCTTCTACCTATTGATACTCAGCAACAATCTGCTCACAACTAGTAGTAAAAGGCACCAGAGAATATCTCCTATCATTGGAGACAGCAAGATGACTAAAGGCCAGCACAAATACACAAACAACAACAACCAAAACAATATGGCAACTCCAGATTCCAGCTACCAGAAAGAAATCAATCCTGAGGTGTCAAACAGAATGGAAACACAAGAAAATGAACTCAAATCCTTAGTAATAAAGATGATAATGGTGGAGATGAATAAAATCTGTAAAAAATGGAGGATCATGCAGGCAAGCGGATTGAAGACATTAAAGAGGAATATAGAGAGGCCTTGGAAGAAATTCAGGAATATATAATCAGATGAAGGAAATCAATAAAACAGATCAAGATCTGAAGATGAAAACAGAAACATTGATAAAAGCACAGACAGAAGAAAGCTGGGAATGAGAGAACTTAGATAAGAAAGAAAGTAATGAAGAGGTAACCTTCTCTAACAGATTTCAAGGGGTGGAGGAACAAGTCTTGGGAGTAAAAGATACAATTGTGGAACTTGATGCCAACATCAAAGAAAATGTTAAATCTGAAGAATTCCTGACAGAAAACATCCAAGACATCAAAGACAGCATGAAAAGGCAAAACCTGAAGATAATAGGCATGGAGGAAAGAGACGATGCCCAGTTCCAAATCACAGAAAATATTTTCCACAAAAGCACAGAAGAAACTTTCCCCAATTTAAAGATGAAGATGCATGTGAACATATAAGAGGCCTACAGAACACCAAATAGAATAGACCACAAAAGAAAATCCTCCACCCCATAATAATCAAACCACAAACCATACAGAACAAATAAAAATTATTAAAAGTGACTGGGGAAAAAAACCAAGTAACATATGATGGCATAGAAGAGACCATGAAAGGCAGAAGGGCCTGGAAACAGGTCCTGTAAACCCTAAGAGACCACAGATATTAGTCCAGACTACTATACCCAGTGAAACTTTCGATAATCTTTGATGGACAAAACCAAACATTGCATGACAAAAACAAATTCAAGCAGTACCTATCCACAAATAAAGCCCTACAGAAGTTACTACAAGGAAGAAGCCAATGCAAAGTGATAAACTACAATAAGAATAGCACAGGAAATAGATAATTTCAATGCTGCAAAATTATAACCACATCAGCACTCTACGGCAACCAACATCAGAGTCAAGGGTCTTAACAGTCAATGATCATTAATATCTCTCAATATCAGTGGTCTCAATTCTACAATGAAAAGACACAGACTAATTCAATGGATGCATAAAAGAGAGCCATCATTCTTCTGCATTCAAGAAACACATCTCAGCTACAAAGATAGACATTACCTCTGGATAAAAGGCTGGAAAAGTATTCCAAGCAAAGAGACACAAGAAAGCTGGTGTAGCCATGTTAATATATAATTAAATAGACTTTCTTTTTAAATATATTTTATTAGTTTATTCATTTTACATCTCAATTGTTATCCCGTCACTTGTATCTTCCAATTCCTCCTTCCCTCTCATGTTCCCCTTACTTCCTTCCTCCTATGACTGTGGCTGAGGGAAATCTTTTCTCCCTGTATAGGCTTATAGGGTATCAAGTGTCTTTAGACTTTCAACCAAAATTAATCAAAAGAGAAGAGGAAGGACACATGGCACTCATCAATGATAGAGTCAACCAACGTGACATCACAATTCTGAACTCCGTGTCCCTAATACACATGCACCCACATTTGTAAAAGAAATGTTAACAAAGCTTCAACCATACTTTGATCCTCACACATTAATAATAGGAGACTTAAACTCCAACTCACACTGAAGGACAGATCATTAAAACAGAAACTAAATCGAGAAATAATGATACTAACTGATGTCATGTATAAAATGGTTGTACAGATATCTACAGAACTTTTCACCCAAACATAAAAGATCCTACCTTCTTCTCAGCACCTCATGGAACCTTATCCAAAATTGATCATATCGTTGGTCACAAAGCAAGCCTCAACAGATAGGAGAAGATTGAAATAATACCTTTTATCCTATCAGATCACCAAGGACTAAAGCTGGACATCAACAAAAACAGAAAGAGCAAAAAGCCTACACACATGGAAACTAAACAACTCTTTCCTTAATGACAACTGGATCAGGGAAGAAATAAAGAAAGAAATGAAAGACTTCCTAATGATCAATGAAATTGATGGAACAATACACCCAAATTTATGGGGCACATTGAAAGTAGTGTTAAGAGGAAAATTTATGACACTAAGTACCTCGATATAGAAATTGGAAATATCTCATATAGGCAACTATATACAGGCAACACATCTGGAAGCCGTAGAAAAAGCGAAGTGGAAACATCAAAGAAGAGTAGACAGTTGGAAATAATCAAACTCAAGGATGAAGTCAATGAATTAGAAAACAAGAGAGCAATTCAAAGAATCAACAAAACCAGGAGCTCTTTCTTTAAGAAAATCAACAAGATAGACAAATCGTTAGCCAAACTAAATAAAAGGCAGAGAGACATTATCCAAATCAACAAAATCAAAAATGAACAGGGAGACATAACAACATACATATAACAACAGACCTAACAACAGACACTGAAGAAATACCAATAATCACAAGGTCCTACTTCAAAGGTTTATATGCCACAAAATGTGAAATACTAAGGGAAACGGACACCTTTTCTTGATCAAGTCCACTTGCCCACGTTGAATTAGGACCAGATAGACAAATTAAATAGTCATAATTCTCCTACAGAAGTAGAAGCTGTCATTAAAAGTCTCCCAATGAAATAAAGCCCAGTCCCAGATGGTTTCAGCTCATAAATCTACCAGACTTTCAAAAAAGACCTAATACTAATACTCTTCAATTTATTCTACAAAAGAGAAATGATGGAACATTACCAAACTCATTGTATGGGGCCACACTTACATTGATACCTAAAGCTCACAAAGACCCTACAAAGAACGAGAATTTCAACCCAACTTCTTTTATGAACATTGATGCGAAAAATACTCAGTAAAATACTCACAAACAGAATCTAAGAACACATCAAAGATATCTTTCACCATGACTAAGAAGGCTTTATTCTAGGCATGCATGGATGGTTCATTTTTCAGAAATCCATCAAAGTAACCCACCATTTAAACAAACTGTAAGAAAAACACCACATGATCATCACCTTAAGTACCAAAAAATCGTTTCACAAATCCAATACCCATTCATGTTTAAAGTTCTGGAGAAATCAAGGATGCAAGGCACATATGTGAACATAATAAAGGCTATACACAGCAAGCCAATAGCCAACATCAAATTAAATTGAGAGAATCTCAAGGAAATTCCTCTAAAGCCAGGGACATGAAAAGGCAGCCCACTTTCTCCATATCTCTTCCAAATGGTTCTTGAAGCTCTCCCCAGTGCAATAAGAAAACACAAGGAGATCAGGAGGAACCACATGAGAAAAGAAGTCAAATTATCTCTATTCTCAGATGATATGATAGTGTACATAACTGACACCCAAAATATCATCAGAGAAATCCAACATCTGATAAACACCTTCAGCAAACTGGCTGGACACAAAATTAACTAAAAAAGACAGTAGCTTTTCTGAATACAAAAAAATGACAATTGTGTTGTGAAATAAATTAGGGAAACGAAACCCTTCATGACAGCAAAAGCAATATAAAGTATCGAGGAGTAACTCTCACAAAGCAAGCGAAAGACTTGTTTGAAAAAAACTTCAAATATCTGAGGAGGGAGATTGTAGATGACATCAGACAATGGAAAGGTCTTCCTTGTTTTTTGATTGGGACAATTAATATAATAAAAGTGGCCATCTGACCGAAAGCAGTTTACAGTTTCAATGCAGTCTCTATCAAAATACCTACAAAAATTTTTACAGACTTTGAAAGTTCAATTCTAAATTTCATGTGGAAAAACAAAAAAAAAAAATAGCAAAAACAATTCTGAACAATAAAAGATTCTGCAGAGGAAACTCCATGGCATATCTCAAACTCTACTATAAAGCAACAATAAGAAAAGCAACATTGTAATGGCACAGCAACAGGCTGGATGACCAACAGAATAAAATTGAAGGCTCAGAAATAAATCCAAACACACATAAACACTTGATTTTTGACAAAAAAGCCAAATCTATTCAATGGAGAAATGAAACCATCTTTAACAAATTGTGCTGGTCTAACTGGATGTCTACTTGTAGAAAGATGCAAGGAGATCCTTATTTATCACCATGCACAAAACTCAAGTCCAAATGGATTAAAAACCTCAACATAAAGCCAGATACACTAAATCTGTGAGAAGACAAGTGGGGAAGAACCTGGAACTCATAGGCACAGGGGACAACTCACTGAATAGAACAGAAACAGCCCAGGCTCTAAGGTCAATAATTAAAAAACGGGACCTCATGAGACTGAGAAGCCTCTGTAAGGCAGAAGGCACTGTCAAGAAAACAAAGCTACAGCCTAGAGACTGGGAAAGATCTTCACCAACCTTACATCTGACAACTGGCTAATATCCAAAATATATAAAGAGCTCAAGAAATTAAACACCACCAAACCAAACAAACTGATTCAGAAAAGGAGAACAGAACTAAACAGAGGATTCTCAACAGAGGAATATTGAATGGCGGAGAAACACTTAAAGAAATGCTCACTGTCTTTAGACATCAGAGAAATGCAACTCAAAATGACTCTGAGATTTCTTCTTACACCCATCAGAATGACTAAGATCAAAAATTCAGATGACAGAATATGCTGGCATGGATGAGGGGAAAGAGGAATAGTCCTTCATTGCTGGTGAGAGTGCAAACTTGTACAACCACTTTGGAAATCAATCTGGTGCTTTCTCAGAAAACTAGGAATAAGGCTTCCTCAAAACCCCGCTATTGCACTCCTTGGAATATACCTAGAAGATGCTCCAGCACACAGCAAGGACATATGCTCAATCATGTTCATAGCAGCCATATTCGTAATAGCCAAACCTGGACACAACCTACATGTCCCTCAGTAGAAGAATGGATAAAGAAACTGAGGGACATTTACACTATGGAATACTACTCAGCTATTAAAAACAAGGAATTCCCAAAATTTGTAGAAAAATGGATTGAACTAGAAATGATCATCCTGAGTGAGTTAACACAGACCCAGAAAGAGACGCATGCTATATGCTCACTTATAATTGGACACTAGTTCAACAGAGATGTCTCCTGGAAGTCTTCACTTAGCTGGAAATTGGGACAGATACTTGGACTTCCTATTGGGCCTCCAAGTGAGGGAGGTAAAGGAGAATATGGAAATAGAAGGATCCAGAGGTTCCTAGAAACCTACGAGAAGACCAAGAAGGCTGGCATATCTGGTCCGAGGGGTTCTGTTCAAACTACTATCCCAACCGAGGACAATGCATGCAGCAAACTTAGACCCTCTGTTGAGATCTATCCAATGGACACCACATTCTACCCAGTTGTGTGAAGAGCAGGGACTGACTCAGATATGAACTCTGGTGTCGCCTATTTGATCACTACTCCTTGGTGGGGAGGCCTGGTGGCACACAGAGGAAGAGTAAGCAGGCTACCAGGATGAGACCTGATAGGCTGTGATATTATAGTGGGGGAGGAGGTCCCCTTCTGTCACAGACCTAGGGGAGGGTATTACGATAAAAGAGAGAAGGAGAGAGGAATGGGATGATACAAGTGAGGGGATAACAAATGAGATGTAATCTGAGTAAATTGCTTAAAAACAACAAAACGAAACAAAAGCAAAAGCACTATATATTTTATGCTACATTATATAATGAAAATAAAGATGTTAACTAATGCCAATTACAATATACTTTGATATTTACAATTTAAAAAGGAAGAAAGGCAAAGAGAAGAAGATTAGAGCATTACTTAAATGTATACTGTTAGTTGTATTTGAGAAATGACTGGTACGAGGTCACAGAAATAGCTTTGAAAAGACTCACACAATGACTTACTTATAGAATGACCCTGTGAAATTTTGAGAGTTTTCTTTAGTGTAGAACTGATGCTGTGTGCAAACTTCAAGAGATTACTTTTTAGTCCATAGTATTTTATATAATATGTTATTAGAAATAGCCTCCTATAGCTTAAAGATATATTTTCTTAATTTGAAGTAACATTCTATTAAATGAATTACCCTTCTATGGTTGGGTGATAACCAAGATGAACATTCAACTATATCAAAAGGCAATCCTTTTTTACAGGCTCCTCTAGTGCATTAGGGATGATCTGGATACTTTTAAGTGATATAAAATCTCAGTAGGGCTGAGGAGATTTCAAGCTGTAATAGTTGTAGTCAATGGCTGACCACTACCTTCAGTTAAAGATTTGTTTCATTAACTTTAAGTGTGAAAAACAAAATTTAATATCATAACCTATAAAGTACATATATTGTATAGTGCCTATTAATAGCCCTGAATGTATTATGTATAGTTAATACATTGTATTATTTCTTATACAATATAGTACATTAAAATTAATATGATACACAAAGTATAAAATATATGAAATAAAATAAAAATTAATATTTATCATAATATAATTTGCTAATAGCTATTATAATTATTATAAAGTAATATATTTTATAACTATATTGTATTTGTTATATATTATCTTAAGTTTTCTTTCAGTGTGGATCAAAAGCTAAGTGCAAAAATCAAGAGAATAATTTTTAGTACAAAGATTTTATAACAAATTATACAAAAGTTCTATG